>NW_010308551.1:0-2990 GCF_000700745.2 Antrostomus carolinensis
GTGTGTCAGCCACTCCTCCCAACTTCATGTCGTCATCAAACTTTATAGTTGATAAAGAACATAATATTTTTTTAAGCAAACTTATTAGCAGGTCACCAGTGCAGATACTCCATGGATGACATCTTCCTCTTCATATTCAGGAACCAGTGAACAAACAAGTCCCAGAAACCACCTTTAAACTTGAACAGGACTAAGGTTTCTGTTTCTGAGGTTTACAGCATCAGCAGTGATGACACCCAGATAACTTGGTAACTAAATAATACCCTTATTTAGAACTAAATTTTCTATATTCTAGGAAGAAAAAAACAAGTAGAGTGAATTTGTTATTGCAGTTTTTTAACTGAATTTTACAGTATTTGTGATAAAAAGAGGAGGAAGAAATAAATGTGTTTTAAGTACTTCTTATAGAACCACAGGAGGTATCTATCTGACACAGTTGCACACTGTGGATAATTACATCATACAGATAGGAGTCAGCCACAGCAGTTTTGTGTCCAAACACCAAGTCACAACTGACAAATGTCTGGAAGCCACTTGGCCTCACTAGGAGAGGAGTAAGTACGAGAAGAGCAACTTAGTACAGTGAATCTGGTTTGAAGGTGGGACAATTACCTGGGATGTTTTAGGACCACTTCAGACACCAAAGGGTAAACACTCAAGGGCAAGGGGTATGATCGCATACCCAAGCACCGTGGCATGGACCTTAGCGCACAGAGTGAAGTGGGGACCATGTTCAGTCCTGCTCCCCCACCTCTGTGTCCTGTTATCTTTGCCTCTCCCTCCAGCCCAGGAGCCATAGCATGGTCCACATTATGGACTGGCCTGTGGTATGGATGAGGTATAGCTATACCACTGCCTAGAAAGTGCTGCAAAAGTCAGTCCTGCAAGAGAGCTTGGTCTTGGGTAACCATTCTTAAGGAAAATTAGTTGGAGAAGAGCTAGTGATCTCTCTCCTTCAGTCTTACAAGGCAAATGTCAGTGATATTCCCTTTGCCAAATATATATTCCACTTTTGTAGCAGTGATAATGCACATTAGCAGGGATAAGAAGACTTAAAACCTCTTTTTTTTTTCATCTTCTTTATGGAGGACTTTATAAAGGCACCTATAAGGTGCGGGATGCAGCCTTACTCTTCATAGATGCCTCTATTTCTTCAGTGGTATGGTTTGAATATCTTCTGGTGTGTTTGAAATGCAAAGCCAGATTTTGATGCTCTGACTTACTTCTAGCTGTGAATGAGAAAAGCTGTCTCACTGGTCCTGAAGAGGGATATTCTTTTGACTGCAATTCCAAGGCTCATCGAATACTTGGCTTTGATTTCACCACCTTTCACCAATCTGAATGAACTGCATTAATTACATGAAATGCACGTCTTAACATTCTAAAATATTTTGAAAAATCTTCCTCTTTGGCCTTTCAAATAAAAGAAAATTAATTTGAAAGAATACAAGCACAACAAAAATGTTCATTCTTGTGCAAAAGTGTGGAAAATAAAATATTCATGGCTCAGGAGGGTGTTAATATTCTAATTTGTGCCAGAGCAGATTTCTGACAATTTTCATTAGGAGGAATCTGAGGGTGCCAGAGGCAAATAGCAAGATCCTGACCTTGAGAGAATTTGGGAAATTCAGTTATTGCTGCAGAGACACTACCATGCCCACCCAGAGATGCCAGATGCAGGTCAGTGGAGGCAGATCCTTGAATCTTGCCTGCCAACTGGGTCTGTGATCTAGAAAGTGATGGAGAAAACCTGTAGGCCAAGTGTCAGCTTAGAAAAGGCCATATCCTCAGATGTTAGGACTAGGAAAAAGCTGTATTTTTTGACAATATATATTGGTAGTCCTAATTTTTTTAAGAACAAAGATTTTTAAGGAAAGAAAACAGTGCAGTTGTAATCCCTGCTGAGCAGAACTTCCTCAGCCACTAGAAAAAGCTTAACCTCTAATGACTGGTTCACCAAGTACTTCTGAATAAAGGTGTGGGAAGTTTGTATGATGAAACACAAAAGCAGACAAAACCCCACCTGGGTTCAGCATTTTTTAATGGGCCTGAAATTCAGATTCAGGTTCACTGAAGATTGCCAGTTGCTCGAGAGGAATTTGTGGTTCAAGTTTGAAACATAATTCTCTGCTTGCCAAAACTCAAATGCATGGCAGATATAAACAAGGTATCATAAAAAAAAAACCAAAAAAACCCAACCTGCCACTGCTATCACAGCAGGAAAGTTGAAATATTGTGCGATTTATTTTTCTAGGACAAATACCTCCATAACCTAATTTTTGCAATTTTTCATTTTCTGTACAACTGTATATGAGAGGACACAAAGTTTCTGTGCTAACTAGAAATAAACTAAATTACTTCCCTCCAAAATTCCCCTCCCTCAGGTGTGTTTGAAAGGTCAGATTAGAAGCTTCTCAGCTTTTCACAGTCTAAATTAGGCCTGAACAAGAACCCTACATTAATCAAAAGGTATTAAAATTTTCCTTTAGCTCAGGTGGTAAGAGACCTGTGGTTTGGGAGCAGAAGGTTGTGTTTGCTGCTTGTCAGGCTATATCCAGACCAAATTCTGCTCTGTTACACTGATGTAAATCAGCAATAACTCAGCTAGGTATTGGGATTTATATTCCAATGCGTTGAAAGTCAGAAACTGATACACATTGAAAAACACTCTTGGAAATGAACTTTCACTGATTTTTTTGATATCAGTATTACTATTGCAATTCTTCTGTTAACTAATTCAGATGCCCATTTGGTAGGCATGCTGACAAACAAATGCTGATCCATCCAGGGTACTGGAGGGTAGAGGGGTTACTCCAACTCCTGAGTGCCTGGTTTGGACATTTTCATGCACTCTTCCAGCTCCAAAGGAGCAACCTCTGAAAGTCCTACTTTCCTGTATCCTACTGCAATCCTTGCCACCGTACCTGTAAAACAATACTTTTAGACCTGCTTCCCAGAATGTTGAAATGACTCACGCAGTAAGGCTTCAG
>NW_010308551.1:3010-28752 GCF_000700745.2 Antrostomus carolinensis
GGTCCAAGCTCCAGCACTGCAGCCCCAAAGCCATAGAAAATCTGATGGATTGGAGCTTGAGCACATTCAAGCTGCCACCACACATTCCTGAGACACAGGTGATGAGTTGTGACCTAGTGAGTTGGACAGCAGTCAAATGTTGTATTAAGATTATAATTTTGTTCATCAACACTGTGTTAAAGTTAATCAATATCTCTTTTAAAAATTAAGGCTCTTTTAACACTTGATGCTCAGGCATTTTAGATATATGTACCTGATCACTCTCAGGGCATAGCTGAAAATGGTTGTCTTGAACTACATTTTGGGGAACAAAAGTCTTTGGAGAGCTGCTGTGCTGGGATCAGTGGTACATACGCTCCATGGGAGGTGATGTATCTGGAACAATCTTCACTTCCCCAGGAGCCTTCAGCTGGGGGCACTTTGTTATAGCTGGCCAAACCTTGAGACTTGTTATCAGAAAAGTTTGCACATACTCATTTCAGTGTAAAGGTTAGAACTTCCCAAACATTCTTGAACTCTCCTTTTGTTTTCCACCATATACTCCCTGAAGGATCTATGGGCAGAGATGTTCCTTCAGCAATCTGGCTGTTCCCAGCAGGTAGCGAGAGCCAGCTAACACCTCTGCAGGGACCAGAGATGTGTGTCCCCAGCAAAGACTGAGAGTACATGCTCACCCACAGACCTGCAGCTGTAACGTCATTCTGATGGAGCTGCTGTTGGAGATTAGCAGTCTCTAAAATAAGGACAGCAAAATCAGATTTGGACAACTTTTGTTAGGTCTTTTGTTAATTATGTCTTGAGTACTATATGTGTGAGCAAGAAAAGTAGAGCGTATTTTGCAGGGAGACTTTCATGCAGGACATTGAGCATGGCCTTTAATACCAATTGTATATGAAAAAGATCTTTAAAGAATATAACATAAACACTCTCTTAAATGTTGCTCTAAAATATGTTGACTTAGCAACAAATGACAAATCATATACATATGTAGTTTATTAAATTTTTATATATAAATAAAATTAAGACAAAGAAGATATAGTCATTCAATAACATTTGAACTTTCCCTTTTCTATGTTTTTGTCCTCATTAGACTCCAAGAACCCGGACATTCTTTTCCCTTTACTTCTGTGAAAGCTTATAAAAATGGAGGTCTACAATCCATCAATCCTGGATTTAAATTCCTGCTTAAACAGATTAATTCTTTACTCTTAAAATTGAAAAAATAGCTGAGATGTACAAATTGCAAAGAGTAGAAGTTTCATTCAAGTATTGGCAGTTGCCCTTTTCCCAAGAGCCCTGTGACACTGAACGCTTCTCAATATGAGTCCTGTAACTTGCTCACGTGTTTTGTTTTGCACCTCAGCTCTGCAGCTTTTTTTTCTCCTGAGTTAGATTGTCAGGGATCACTGATGTTGGCGTGAGGTGTGGGGCACTTCCTAGGGGAGCTGTATGTGATTATCACCTGCTGGTGAAAAGAATAAAAAACGTAAGAATATTCTCTTCCTCTAGGATCTTACAGTTGCAGGTGTTGGCTTTTTGCTGTGGGTGTTACGGTTGTTACAGAGGAGAAGGAAAGAACTTTGCAGGTGTGAGAAGGAAATATCTTGTGTCTCCTGCCCAAGTGCATGGTTGCACACTGGTTAACCCAGATGGGTTAACCCAAGATGACGTTGCTGTGACTGTGGGGCTTCCTCTGTCTTCTGGGTAGCTGGTTTCCTTCTCCCACAACCCAGTAATTTTATTTTTTTTTTAATAGATAGCGCTAAACTTTGTGTTATGTTCCACAAAATAATCTCCATCTTCCAGACACGTCAACAACTTTCCATTCTTCATCCCCCTTACTTCATTGTGGCCAAATGCCTCACCATAGATGAATAATGGGTTTATTCTTCCTTTGAGTATGTACCTTTATGTTATCTCTTGGAATATTTTTGCTTTGCAGGCTGGCACCAAAACAAAATGAAAAACATTAACGGGACTTCAAAACAAGCCACTTACTCTTGGAAACCTTACTAGTAACTTTGTCTGCTTCATTTTGACGATAATGTATTTTAAGATGTTTATCTTGGAAATGTGAATGGTGGCCGATTCCAGCTTTCATGTCTCTCATTAGTTTATTGCATCTAAAAATGACTGCAGAAACTCAGTATTATGGTTCTACATATCTGTTTGGAATGAGGTTGGAGGCATGGCTTCCAAGCAAGCTGACTTGTTGATTTGGTCCTCACACTGACATTTACTGGGGTAGAAATGCTGCCTATTCCAGCACCCTGGCTGGGGTTGCATGCCCACTCAGCCGAGGTTTGTGTGGAGTGGCAGGGAGTGGGTGGAGGAGCCAGCACACAGCATTCAGCTGGAGCACCATCAGGCTCCGACCTTCAAGCCAGACTTCTCCGTGACACGGGGACAAGCTGCCTGCTGCACGGTGCGGGGGTTATCCTGCCATAACTTCAAGCAGACTCTGGCCTGTAGCTGTTACCTGAGCAGGGTGAAACTCCTGTGCTGCGTGTAAGGAAAGTTCGAAACTCCCCAGAGTCACCCCCTGTCCCCTGATGGGTACACTTGGGTAAGCTCAGGTGGGCGTTGGCTTTGGAGTACGCGCTGGCCCAACCTGCCTCAGGAATATGAATAGTAGGAGCGTAAATCTCTGAGCACAGTCTTTTTCCTAGCAGCAAATGCTTCTGTTAAACCCGTATTTGAGGGAGCCAACACGTCACTTGTGCCCTTCCAGAAAGGGAGACCAACTCAGAGAACTGTGTTCGAACATGGGGACAGAGCTGGGCACGAACCACCAGATGTGCTGGCTGCTCTACATGCAGCCATCCCTCCTCCAGGAAAAGCTGCTCCTGCCTTGCACTATCAAAACGTCCTCCTGGGAGGATCTGTTTCATTGGCATCCATGTCCTGAGAGCCAAAGAAAAGGAAGTTGGATCCCTTCTGTGAGGTTTTATGTTGTTGCCACTGTTACTATGATAATTTTCATATTTTGAGTACCTTCCAAGAACATTTTGCATCTTCCTTTTTGCTACAGATACAAACAGCTGTTTTAAAAGAAACTGATAAATAGATGAAATCTTGTGTGTTTTCCAAGTATTCGTTTAACTACAATGGGAAAAAGCAGTTTCTGGACTGAGGCTTGATTTGTAAATAGGCAAATTGTGCAAACACTTTATTTATGATCCAGTGGGTAGTAAATTATTCAGTACCATGGGACTAGGCTGTTAGTCTCATATTCATTATTCATATACATAGTTAATTTAAAATTAAGATAATTTTCTTCAGGAAATTCTCTGTTCAAAGAGAAATCTCAGACTTGCTTTACACCACTGATAATTTAGAATTCCCCTGGAAAATGTAATTTTCACCTTGGATTAATTCTCAGCCCGTTGATGTTGGCAACTGGAATTCCTACTGGTCTCTGTGGGGACATAATTTCATCCATTTATATAATATAATTTGAGACCACAGGTATAGAAGAAATCTATTTCCTTCCTTAATGAGAACTAAGAGTTCCTTTCTATATGTTGCCAAAGAGATTGTTTGTCCTTTGCTTTGCACAAGAACTAGTCCAGAATGATGTAGTCTTTAAATAAAGATTCCAGCAGAGGTATTCAAGTCTGGAGTTATTTGTCAAATTAGTCATGATACTTATTTGTAAGTAATAACAACTGGAAAACTTCACATTAAATGCTAGAAGGAAAACCGGGCTAAATAATTCTTGAGCAATGTTCAGATGTCAGGCAGGAAATCCTGCTCACATGGGACTACATCATGTTGCACACCTTTTTGAGGGTCTTCATTGGGAAAGAAAATGCAAGCTGTGCAAGGGTTGTAGTAGAGAGGCGAGGAGATGCCTTTATCTGCCAAGGAAGAACTGGTGCCTGCTGAGGGCAAACTCAGGCAAGGCTCAGATTCCTGAACATAGCACAACCTGAAACTGAGTAAACAGAGTGCATTTGGGGTGTATCACCACTGGAAGTGGACCACCTCAGCCTGACACCCTGCAAGGAATCTCTGGCATGCCCTGCAGCAATGTAGGTGAGAAAATGCCCGTGGCATGAGTGCACCACCCTGTCCAGAAGCATTGCCAGGTGATTGTGCTCAGGACCAGGATCAGATTTTTGATACCTACAACAGAGGACAGCAGATAAGACAGGGTGAGATACACAAGAGCACACATATATGCACGTCAGGTGAGAGCAGAAAGGGTGCTGTACATGCCACCACTGGAAGATGGTGCCAGCTCTGGAAGCAAAAGTTACCAGATGTCTCTGGGCATGGATGGGGTGCTTGCACTGGGACTGGTAAGTGTGGCTCTGCAGGGCTGCTGCCAACCCAAGCCAGACAAAGGACAGGTTGTGGCTGTTGGAGCTGTGCTGCCTCTCCCGAGTTCAAAGCCTGCAAGGGTGTCTGGCACCTCAGCAGCACACAGAAAGACACACCCTTTATTTTTTTTGTTTGCTTTTTGCTTAGCTACCAGCCTGAGCAAGGACTTCTGCATTAGACACTGGTACTCACCCTGCTGCGAGTGCTTGTGCTGGGGCTCAGGTGGACAGGGAGGAGGGAGCCATCCCAGCCAGTGCTGCTGGTGTGTACCCAAATGGTCATCCTACCTGTGGACAAGGACCTCAAGCCAGAGCCAGCTGGGGCAGCCAGGCATGTCAAACACATCAGGGAGAAGCAGGGAGGAAAAGCAAATTTGAGCTTAATTTTGTGGCTGTGGGTTGAGGAAGACTGGGAACTTATCCCTCCCCCCTGTGACAGTGTATATTTCATTTTACATTAGATAGGCACCTGACTGAGAAAGAGGGACTCCTCCGTTTCCCCTTGGTTACCACCAGACTACTGATGCCAGCACACTCCTGTCAATTTGGGGAAGGAGTTTTGTGTCCCTAACTGAAGAACAGCCAAGTTTCAGGTGACTATTGGGTGGGAATGTCCTGTTGGCCTTGTTATTTTGGGTGTCCCTGTAAGAGGGTCAACCCTCTCAGGCTGCAGGCAGACCAGGCACCGTATTGCCTGGTTCCAGACCAAGCGCTCTGATGGGGACATTAGGGAAGAGCATGCTGCTGCGAGCACTTCTGGCAGTTTCTGAGCCTAACTCACTGCTGTTAGCGGATGATAAGCATGCTTAAGCATGACTAAGGAGTCAGGACCTTCAACATCTCCTTAGCTTAGTCAAGAAAGGATATTATCAGCACAACCTTTGGTACCTATGTTAATACCATCATTCAGCTACAGACAACTATAATGTAAATTTCTAAATCTGTGTTACCCTTTTAGAGTGCCTTTAGAGCAGTTGGAAATAAATAAGCACTTTTAAGGAGTGATACTTTCACTCAAAAGCAGACACACAAAATGTATCACACAGATTTGCACCCAAAGAAGTTTAGAATGACCCTTAATTGATTACCTTATATCTGTATATCTTTTTTTTCCCTGTTTGCTGTACTGAACATAACTCCTTATGATAACTCTGAGTGGCATGGAGTTCTGGGGGGATTTAAGCCTGAAATATTGCTCAGACTGAACAGGACTGCCTTAGCTGAAGACTTTTCCCAATATGTGCTAGCAAAGCTCCACATGAATATCTATGATTTTTTATAAAGCAATGTGATTATTCAGTGCAACACTGCATATAAGCTGAAAATGCAAGACTGAATGCTCATCAACAGCAAGACAGTTAGATAGCCCAAAGATGTTTTTCCCTAGACTTTTTATTTGAAACACAGGCTTCTTAGGTCCCATTTCCATGGATGTGTGCAGAGAGTCCCAGACCTGCTCTGCCTATGCTTTGAGTTGCTGGACACGGGTTAGTTCTGGAAGCCATTTAACACCACAGCAAATTGACATTCCTCAGGCCTCTTCAGATCTCTGCTGCAGTGCCTAGAAAGCCAGTCGTTTAATCAGACCTGGCTTTAACTATTCCCTCCTTCCCTTCTTCCCTCTCTTTTCCTTCCTTCCTTCGTCTTTCCCTCTTTCCTCCATTCCCACCTTCCTCCCTTCTTCTCTCCCACCTCCCTTTCTCCTCCTTTTCTCACCTGCCTGCCTCTGTAACTCCAACAATTTAAAAATATATTGATTTTTCATTACAAACTAGTAAAGAATGGTTCTAGTTCTTCCCCTGTGCTTCTATACAGTACCTACATCATCCCTTCTTTGTGACTTCGGGTTTTCTTTAAGCCAAGCAGGACACAAAATGTCTATGATGTTACGTGTTTATGCACAACCATTGCAACCACATTTCATAAGATGCATGGGCTAAAGAAATTACTTTATGAGGCATCTCAACTCCTTTCACATTGTCATCTAGCCTATAAAAGTGTTGGGTGCAACAGCTTTTCTCAGTTTAAGTTGAAGCGCTGTAGTGAGCCTCTGAAGCCGTAGGTGCTCTTCCTGCCTTGCCATCAGCCCAGTGCATGACCAATTCACTCTATCAGTGCTGCATTCTCCCCATCTGTAGAATGGGGTAACAAAATTGCCTGTTTTATATGAAAATAATAAAAATAAATATTTTCTAAAAGCTGGCAAAAAGACACTGCAAAAACATTGGCCTTTTTTTAGTTCAAAAAAAAGAACAGTCTTTCAGATTACAACAGCTAATAGAAGCAAATTCTTTCTAGAAGCAAAATACATCTTAGTGAGAATGAAGAGTCAACATTTATAGCTTTTTTGAAAGCCACAATTTAGCATGTGGATGGTGCTTGAACTTTGCCTTTTCACTTACAAAACACTTTAGCGTCATTCAGTAATTCAGGAAGTGAATCAAGTACTAAGGTGTCAGATCACAAATTTCATAGAGGAAGTGACATTAAGGTCATTACTCCTGCTAAAAATAATCACGCCAAAATTCTTGAAACCAAGTTTTTTTCCTACAGAGAAGATAATATGCAAGGACTTATTTCTTAGTCGTCGGGGGGGTTTTTTTGTCTGTGTTTCAGTTTCCTTCCCAAAATTTGTACAGACTTGGTGAAAATGAAAATTGAACCTTAATTTCCACCTACAAATTTCCAGCTACTGTCAAGTAAGCATATACACAAATAAGCTGATTTGTTCTTGTAGTTCCTTTTTGCAGCCTAATCTGCAGTCCAACCCGCAGCCACAAAAGAGAGGTTTCACCCTTTCTGAAAATATGTCTGAGGATAATTAACATGACAACAGTTAGCAATTACTTCACTCTTCATCTTCAAAGCACTTATCAAATCTTTGCTGCTAGTCCACTTAGATTTGTGACACTTTTTTCAGTAGGTAAAATTGTTCCTCATTTTATTGGCGTCACAGACTGGCCTCTGTGAGCTGGGTTTGTACTGCTAGAAAACACAAAGCATCCAGAATGTATCAGCAAATCTGGATCTTACTCAGTAGCTTGGGATGCTTTTAATTATTCAAATGACCCCTTTGCAAGGCTCACTTGAATTTAAATCTCTGAATAAATGTAGAGAGCCAAAGTGTTGCTTTGTAAATCGCCACAGATTACTTGTTCATCAAGGTGCAGAGCTTTCTAGCCTTTGTTGGCTGGAGACTGTGGTCAGAGCTGAAAGTACTTAAGCAGTTGCAGTCTTCGTTAGTGTCTGTACCAAGCACATCTGCCCGACTCCCACCTGCCCCAGCACTGACGACCCCCTCTGTTCTGGCCATCGGACCTGGCCAAGAAAAGTGAGCTAGCTCCAACTGGAAATTGGTGGGGTGGAGTACCTTGGAAACTGTTTAAAGAGAAAATGATTCTTTAATGGGAAAAGTGTGATTTTTCCAAGTAATTTGACCCGAGTGGAAACAAAGCTTGTCAGAGACTGTATTACGTGAAAATGTTTGCAGAATGATGTCAGTGTGTTAGCACTGTTAGTAGACAGTTGGGGCTTTATTCACAAAACGGGCCCATTTTCACTGCATGTAGTAGGTTCATAAATGAGACTTTCTGTGTGTAAGTGAGCTCCATTAAAGTATAACCCTTCCATTTTGAGGAAAAACACATTTTTTTGCATAGATGGGCCAAACTAATTTGCGGGCCTCTGAGTGCAGGTTATCAAAGGGCCTTCAAACGTTTGTATGTGGACATGAGCCCCTCTGAGCAAAGGGTAGGGGAAGGAGACAGGGGCAGATGCTCAAAGGGATTTCCCAGGCATCAGGTGTAGTGCCCTGCTCTCACCGTGGTGGGTCAGGTCAAAGATCCACCTACCTCTGCCTCCTCTCTCTCTGGCGCTTGTTTAGGGAAATGTGTAAGGAGCAAGGAATGTATGAAGTGATCCATTCTCAGATATACTGCCATGACTCTAACAGTCTCCACAGCAACCACATCACGCAATCCACTCTGTAAGACAATTGGAAAAATATGGTTTGTTTGGGTGATAACAGACCTTCAAGCTCAGTGACGTTTTCTGCTGGAGATGATAAAGTCAAAGACAGTGCGGACAAGCAGCGAATGTGAGGCGAGGGAATTGGAGGGATGTTTTGCAGAACCTGGGAAGCCTGGAGTCGGTCTTGAGCTCAGAGGCAGGCAGCCAGCTCTCAATAATATTTTGGGCATGTTCAGCCACTCGTTTCCATGTAGGTAGAAGCCTACGAGTGCTAATGGAAGGACTCGTGGTGCTGGTCAATGAGAGGCAGAGGTTACTTAGTCAGCTACCGTATGGGTCACTTTTTTCAGTGCTCCTGCTGTCCTTGGCCTTGAAACCAGCAGTAAGGGGCCTGTGGAGGAATTCAGCCAGGAAGGTCTTCAGTAAAGCCTTCTAATTTTCTGTAGCTGGCCCTTGCTCCTCTCTTTGGGAGCAAGGGATTAATATTGCCTGTATCATTTACAGCTTGCTGCCATCAATTTCTGTGGAATAAAATAATCCCCTTTCCCCTCTGCTGCAGCTTTTCTGAAATGAAATGATATATAAGCTGCAGGTGGTCTGTGGGATGGTCCCATGCCGGTGATTTCATTTTCATTGTGGTGCAATATATTGCTATTGTTATTTGCACATCTTCAGTAGTAACATGCTAGGGAAATATAGATACATTTATTAGAACAGGCTGAAGCATCTTAGCATTTGGGAATGATTTGTCTTTATGGTACTTGCTGTGCCACAGGTTCAGTGTACACTTGTGCAAGCACATCCATAACAGAAGGTAAAATGTACTTCTCCAGTATCATTTCCTATGCCCTCTTGTATGGGTTCCCACACTGTTCACTAGTGCCTGAAGCCTAGTGCAGTAGTGCATTAAGTGATGTGACTAACATCTGCCATGTGTTGTGCTCTGAAGGAAAGTGTGTGCAGCAGATTTAAATCCCTCCTTAGGCCTAATGCACATGTATTTCATTTAAAAGTCTGAAAAAAAAAAGGGAAATAAATCAACATGGTCTTACCCTCACTGTTTAATTAGTTCTTATTGTATTCATAGCCCATTTTCACTTCATTATTCATAACTGTCAGTTAACTTTTTTTTTCCTTTGTTTAATTAAAATTATTTAAGAGAAATCAGAGCTGGATGAGGGTGCCTGACTTCCAGGCTTGGGGACCGAATTCTTTCTTTCTGCATAGGTCAAGTACAGTATAGGCAGCTGCACTGAAAGCTGATCTCTGCTAATCTGCCACAAGCCATGATTAAGGGAAAAGACAAGGTAAAACTTTCTCCTCATTAATTTCCCCAGCCCAGTTTCTTCTTCCTTCCTTGGTCTGACTTATGCCTGTTGATAACTTCAGTGCACCGATAGTGTAAAGGTGAGCCTTGGCCCTCCAGCTATTCACTCTCCTCAGATCTTCCTGAAAGACAGTATGAAGGAAGTCCAAAGTCAGACGGAGACCTTCACAGCAACCTCTTGGCAGAAATCATGAGCCAACAAGCTTCTGACAAAAGCCAAACCTCTACATATGTATCTCTGTGCTTGTTGGCCTGCGGCAGGACAGTTGTAAAGGCTGGAAGTCTTCTTCCCTGGAAAGAGGACCCTAAATATGGCAGTAGTGGTTGCTCATTAGCCCCAGGAGCTAACTCTGCTCCATTTGATTGCTTTGCTTGTCAGGCATTTTGGGAGATCATGTCAACAATGCCCAGATGAGACTTCTGCCTGTTTCATTAAAAGCAACCAGTGCAGCAGCTGGGCTCACGCTGTGTCACGGGAAGCTTGTGCCTTGGAGCTCTGGTGGTAACAGACATGGGGACCAAAGGGGACAGCCAGTCCCACAGGGCTGCAGGAACAACAATGGCAGCTCCTTGAGTTAGGGCAGTTTAACCACTTTTCATTCACACTGGGGCACTGGAAGGTGTTTCCAGACAGGAAAGCCTGCAAAGTGCTTATAGTCATTGATGATGACACAAGAAGCTGTGACAATAGACAGCCAGGAACAGAAAGGCCAGCCTAGCTCCTCAGGGTGCTCTCTGGAGAAGTGGGGCCCGAGGAGTCCCCTCCTTTTCCATGTTCTCTGTCTCAGCAGTGGAGCAATAACTGCAGGCTTTACTGGAGGGGGCTGTGGGTGCTGGGAGGGAAAAAAAAAGGAGACAACAAAGTGCAAAAACCAATGTGTGAGGGGTACAACCATTGTGTCGCACGCAGCTCGCTTGGTCCTCCCAGAGAGCAGGTCCTGCTGGTTTGCTCCTCATTTCCAAGCACGACTGACTGACCAGCAAAATTGCCTATGCTGTACCACAGTGCTCTGTGGTATTGCAGCAGCCGAGGAAAACGTTTAGTTTCAACATCTGATGGAAACCTTCCTTGGTGAGGAATCCTTAGCTGTTTTCATTTTCTCCTTCCTAAAATCCAAATATGCCTGTTCAGATAACGCTGTCAACGTTTTCATTGAGGGGTAAGGGCTGCAGGGGTTTATTGAGAGAGGAAGAGCTTGGAGGATTCCGGGGAAAGCAGGGTTTAAATATTTGCTTTTAATTTTGAGCACCCTGATACTAAGGAAACTCTAGAGTCAGCATATTGCTTTGACCTTAAAACTCAATGAAACTGTAATCATTTTAAAGAGCTAAACTGGGGCATTACTCAGCTTGCATATTTTACAGTGAATGCTCGTTTTTGTGCCTTCTGCAGTGGCATAATTGGGCCACTGTTTAGGTGCATATTGCTCTTCAGGAAGGACATATAAGCATGTGTTTAAGACCTATGAAATCACCAGCCTTTTTTGCCTTTCCTAAATCAACAGGACTTAAGCATGTGCTTAAAGTGCTTTTTCCGAACTGGGACCTTAAAGAGCTGAGCTAGCTTATCCACCTTCCTCTTTAAAAGATGGATGTGGAAAATTTCCCAGATTATACATCTGCTCTTCCAATTTACATCGAGGAGGGTAAGGCTGAGCACAGAGGGAGCAGAAAAGGCAAAAGAAAAGTAAAAACAATCCTGAGCTGGCAGCCTGGCAAAAAGAAACTGAAACAGCTGCCTGCCAGATTCGGAGGGCTGTGTGCTGTGCGCACCACAGCAGGGCCATCTGCACGCCAGGCTTGCACCAGGTGCTCTGTTTAGACTTGAAGGAGATGGCAAGCCTGTCGAGAGAAAGCAAACCTGCTTACGGTCAAGAGGTGTCTTATTTTGCACTCTTCTCTTGCCGTTTCATCTCCATCTCAAATACTTCTTGCTTCTTTCCTGCAAACTGTTGCAGTGGTACTAGCTGAGGGT
This sequence comes from Antrostomus carolinensis, assembly GCF_000700745.2. Classification (NCBI taxonomy): domain Eukaryota; kingdom Metazoa; phylum Chordata; class Aves; order Caprimulgiformes; family Caprimulgidae; genus Antrostomus; species Antrostomus carolinensis. The sequence continues at coordinate 14,607 of NW_010308551.1, forward strand.
TTAGAGAAGCTTCTGCCTTGGGTTTGCTTTCTTTCCCCAGCACTGTATGTTACCAGAACATGGAAACACAAAGGGAACTCCTGTGATTTGAAGATGTGGCATTTGGGGTACCCCACAGACAAAAATGCTGCAAGTGCTGCAAACCCAGCCTTTTCAGAGGAGTGACACTTCCCAAGGGTGGTAGTGCAGTTCAGGCACAAGGAAGACAGGCAGCTCAGCACACTAGTGTATGGGTCACCACCAAGGCTGGCTCGAGCCTCTAGTGAGCAGTACACTACAGACACAACCTTTGATCCTCCATCTTTCGCCCTGATGTGCTTCCCATCCATGTGGTTCCAATGAAAACTTTTTTGGTTTACTTTCACTGTATTTCTACCCCCACTCCTGAAAGTTTCCTTTTGTTGCAGTGGGCATTTGGTTAGTCCCTCAAAGAGGATACGATAAAATAAAACAGTGGTCAATACCAATGATGCTGTAGTCAGTCTGACTTCATTGCAGGCCTAATTGGGTGAAATGTAGGTGCCTATGATATGTGTGGGGTTGATATTCTGACAACTCCTCTGCCCTTAAACCTTGAGAATTTATGAGCCTTATCTTGGCCGCTAGACCATCCTTCTCTTCTTTTACTTATTCTTTACTTCCTCTGTTATAGTTTTAAAACTTTTTCTGGACCTAGGCTGTTCTTTACATCACATACTCTCTCTTTGATTTTAAAGATGGAAGGGAAGTTATTTAAAAATAGGCTCCATCATAGATAGTGTTCTGGTAATTAGGCACGGAGCTAGACCTCGTAAGTACATCTGTGGCTCTGAGGGAGGTCAGCATGGTTTAACTTTTGAGGAAGAGAAGAAAATCAAACTGTTTCACCATTTGCCTAGTGAGAGACAGAGATCCATTTGTATGAATTTCTTAATATTGTTGTGTGACTTTGGCTTTTTTTATTCCACTTTCCATTTACTTTGACAATGCAGAAGGTAAAAAATTAACTTCATGTAGGAGCACTGGGTGGTGATGGGGCTGGGTGGTCAGCTGGCATACTGTGGCTGCAATACACAGTCCCTAAAGGCTAACAAGAGCATTGCTCAGAAGACACTTGTCTGTCTGAAGCTGGAATGAAACTGCCAAACTGTAAGTACCAATTAGATGATGATACCTTATAGTTCTCTTTTAATCACGCTGACAATGCTCTAGGACTGACTTTCTCCTCAGTGAGGTATAAATCACTGAAATCAGTGGATGTATCTGTCTATTCTTTGCATCTACAGTAGCAATAGGCTGCAGAAGAGGCAGTAGTGTCAGATGATTGCATTTTACACGTAGCACAGGTCACTTGGAGGGTACTGCTTGGGGACAAGCTTTGCCGCTTATCTGCAGTGGGACCCCATGGGGCAAATCAGCTCATGTCCTGTACCTCCGTTTCCCATCTGTAACATAAGCATTAAGTGCTTTGCATAAAAGAGACATGGATTGTTATTACTTTGCACATGGCACAAGCAACGAAGAATCAGTCCCAGGGAAAACAACGGAGGTGAGAGGAACATATGGTTATCTGTATGTCATTAGCAATCCCCAGAGCCTCTTGTCCTCCCAAAGCTCATAAACAGCGATATGAATGTTTTAAAAGTAACTTTTTTTTTAATGTAAAAGGTTAGTTTAATTAAATGAACATATCTTTTCTCTTACATCATAGCCTTGGATCTCAATAGCTATGTTGGGAATTCAGAAGCATTTCAAATAATTAAAAAAAAAAAAAAGAAAGATTGATGTTCTTTTATAGTTGGCAATTTTTCAGGCTTCATATGTTAAACCGACTTTTCCTTTTGTTAAAAGCAAGCTGCTTGTTTAGCATCCTGGATCATTAATAGAAACACTTGAATGTAGACTTTAAGACTTAAAAAGGATGATGCAAATCTATATATAAAATATATTCCTTTATCTGTCCCTTTTTGTTCAACAGAACAGGATCTTACAAAAATAAAAGTATTGCATGCCAAAGTGGGAAGTAATAAATAGAACAAATAATCTTACTTTTTAATTGTTTAATCTACTACTATCCCCACTGTAAAAGGAGACGAGAGCTTGGGCTTGTAGTTTGGACTCAATCTGGGACAACAGGGTGGCTTGCAGAAAGCGAGGGAGAGCAGAGCTGTTACCTAGGGCCATGGGGCAGCAGTGGTGGGTTTGCAGACCCAAGTCCCAGTGGTGATGCTCCCACAGGGCTGGGGCAGCACCACATGGCCAGGCTGCCAGAGCGACTGCCTGGCACAGGGCAGGCCCTGTGTATGGTCTTCCTTGGGTATGGCAACAGCATGGAAAACCATCTTGGGAACCAGAGAAATTCCACTGTCTCACCACCCCATTGCTCCTTTTCTCCCAAATCTAGAAGGTCTGACACTGCCAGTCCCTTAAAAATTATGATGAACTGAAGATACTTGTTTCTCTGTCTCCCACTGGGACAATGTAGTAGCTCTTTCTGTCCTTCAGGATCACTGAATAACATGAGACACAGACCCCCTTGTTGCAGGCAGTAAGACAGAGGATTGTCATCTGCATTGATGTTCCTATTTTTGACTAGTTTTAAGTTGTCAAACTGCAGCATTTGCTGTGGAGACCCGCGAAGTATGTGTGGACACTGAATACAACGTTTCTATGTGTTTCCTTCATCCATCAAGCTTCTGGCCTTCACATACAGACAGGAATATTAAATTAATAATGTTGAAAATACTATTGATATTTCTCAGGTGACCAGTAAAAGTAAGAGGCTTGTCAAGGTTGGTCTTATTTCCAAGTTAGTTTTAGCTGAGCACTCTTCTCATTCTTTCAGAATACTCTCAACTATGCGTGGAAGTTGAGGTGACTTATTTATCATTGTTTTAATAACTGTCTTGACCTAGAAAAATTTTCTAATTATGCAGCCCAGTTTTAATGGCTTGCTTAATACCTACTGCTAAGCTGGCCACAGAGCTCTAGCTACAGACACCAAGAAATTAAAATCAATGTTAGACTATCCTGATGGGTCTTGTTTCCCAGACCATTCCTCCACCAAGTCATCTTCCCCATCTGATAACATCCTTCATCAAGAGGGGCTTATGTGAAGCATGATGCCGTTAGACCTCTTTGAAGCTTGAAGATCAGCTTCATGGGAGTTCATGCCTCTCTGCTGCTGGAAATCAGCTGGTCAGGACTCAGAACTTTTAGCTCATCTTCAGTCATCAACACTTTAAGTCATTGCCCATCTCACAGTCACTGTAGTGGCTTGGTTTAATAGAGCAGTGACACTGCCTAGATGGAAATACATCTGTGTTACATATTTGCTGAATGGCTCTGAAGAAACTAATTTAGAAAAGTCAGCATGTTGGTAAATGGTAGCTAGTTCATGAACAACAAAAAGAAGTTGGATCTACAAGTCACTACAAATTATTTACTGTGTCCAGATCCATTTGCAATAATGGGCTTGGGTGCAAGAAAATCTTGAACTTTGGCCAGAAATCTCCTCTTTTGTTGTTAGCAGTTACATTTGCTGCTTCTTTCTTCTAGTGCTACGCAGATCTCTTTAATCCCTAGAATGTGTTCCCAATTTGATTGTATTTACATATATGTCTATAACCTCAGTGAAAATACCAGCCCTACTCTTCATCACATTTCCATGCTGTGTTAAGGTTTGGTTTGGACAACGTCACTTTTCTTGTGCCTGGAGAATTTGGCTTCTTGTGAGCTTTTGGAATTTGACTTCTTCCTTTGTATATCCAGAGGTTTTTTCTTTCTGTCTCTTTTTTTTTTCCTTTCTTTTTTTTTTTTCTTTGTAGTTCTCTTTTCAGTCTACTAAGGGAACCAAGGATATGTACTGCATACCCTCTGGTCTGCCACGTTTAATTTAGATGAAGCCTCAGTATGAAAAATATACATGAGAATTTGCATTGTGTTTGAAGTGGGTGCAAGCCATGCTCTGCAGCTGAGGGTCCTGCAGGAACCATCATGGAGATGCAGGAAGTGGCAATGAGTCATGTCTGAAGCAAATCCAATTGAACCAAACAAAATAAACCCAAAAGAAACTGAAAACTCTTATATCTGAGTTAACAGATTTTAGTGCTGGACTCCTGTAATCAGAGCTAATGTCGCCTCATGCAGACTCCTGGCCAATGCAATCCCTAAAATAAGTGCTGCCGGTTGCAAGCTAGCGCTCAAGAAATGTGATGATTCACTGTCCCCCAAGGATAGCCTGTGCCTCATTAAGAGATAAAGTCCAGAAGCCTAGCACTCATGTTAAATACTAAGCTGTGTGCTGATATCTGACACGGTCAGAGCAACAAGGTCTCTCCCACGGGCCCCAGAGCCGGCAGTCCCATGTGTGCTAGCAGCCCTGGAAAGGCAGAGGTGCCGGCGCCTTGCCACCCGCCTCCTCCCACCTCTTGCGTGGAAAAAAAGCCGACATCAGACAAAAGCCCACAGGTAGCAATGGCACAGCTGGGCTTCTCCCAGTCCAGCCCCAATACAAGACTTTGGGTCTGGTCCCCCTGCTTGACCTCACAGAGGTTTGCTCCTAGTTTCTCAGGTAAGGAAGGACAACAAAGGTACTGTTGTGTCCCACACTGTGATAGTTTAACCTTTACATCATGGCAGTGCTTTTTCCACATTGTGAGCTACACACCCATACCCCTGGGAGTGGTTTTTCTAAAGGTCCAAAGTCTCCACAGAGGCCAGCAGCAACAATTTTTTAGAAATCAAACCTATATCATGACAGTCAGGGCGGAATGTTTCTTAATACGTATTTTTTCCTGTTGGTACAGAAAATACAAAATATTTTTGTCCTTATATTCTTAAAATTGTACTCTTGAAAGAACTCTCTTCCCAGAAAAGATACCCCACTCAGCACTCCAGGACAATACTGACTGATCATGGCTTGTAGCTTAAAAAAAAGCAAAAAACACCAAGCTAGTTCTGTGAAAAACTAATAACCCAAGGTTCATACAGTAGATATATGTAGCTTCATCCAACTGATGGGATTTTTCCCATCTTTTACCACTGAGCTTATGAGGGAAAGGTAGATTAATTTAAAAAAATATATAATCAACATTTTTTGTTTCAAAAATCAACATATCATACTGCATCTTATTTCCTTTGAGTTTAAGTAGAAACTCAGAGTTTTCCCAACTCAAAAGAAGCCATCCTGCTTCTCTGGTTGAACAGATCTGTTGCATTAATTTACCAAGAACATCCACTTGATTTAGTTGAAATAACACTTATAAAGTAATAAATGTTTAGTTTAAGAGGAGGTTAATGAGCAAAGTTTATTACTCACTGGAAAATCATTGAAATTGAAAGCCACATATATTTACATAAAGTATGTGGCATTTGAAGTAAATCCAAAGAATTTTGTTATTAATTTCCTGTGTTGTTTACATGTGTTAGAGCCATGTTTATTCCAGAAGAATCACTCACCAAGAGTAATAGAAATCAAAGTGCAAACTGGTTTATTTTTCTCAGTAACTTATTAATAACAACATCAGTTTTTAGTGTTAGATAGATGATATGCAACAGACATTTTTCATCAAATATATACACAATAAGTGAGAAAATAAAGCAAAGGACTGTGCAGTCAAGCAAGTTTTTTATTACATGAAATAAAATTTAAATTAATACCATTTTTGCAATCGTGGGTTTTTTTTCTATTAATTCCAAAAGATATTGAATACGTCGCAATGCACTTTACAGTGCAATATTTAGTGTATGTTTCAATAACCAAACACTTATACAATGAAGTACTAAGCGAGATCATAAAAACATCAAGAGTTTCATTATGTTTTCTCACAAACTTATGAATTAAAAAGATAAATATAAAGTTGCCTTAACCAATCAAAGGTGGTAGAGTTTATAAAGTCTCCTTTTAAAGCTGGAAGGGAACACGTATAACATTTTTATGGCAAGTTATTATATGTTAAAGCAATTTCTCATTTTTCACATTTGGTATGAAGATTATCCCGTGTGTTTCTTAACCTCAGACCATCTTCTCTAAGTTTTGGCATGACTGTAGAAAGCAGCTGGCTTTTTCTAAACCAGCTATGAAGGAAATTATTCATGTCCTTTCCTCAGCTCCCATTCCTGACTCCTCACTCCTTAGGTCTGCAGAATCCTCCTTGAAGGGAGTTTTGCTATAGAGTAAATACAATAGTGCAGGACTCGTTCAATCCACTTGTGTGCCTGGAAAATAAAAAGAGGGTAAAGAATGTGTGGCTTTTCCAAGAGTGTAGCCCTAAAGCCAGCTCTCACTTGCTTTAATAGAGACAGATACAGCCAGGATTTAGTCCTTCATGAGAGAGTCTCTCCTAACACCAGACAAGCAGGTTATATTTGTGTTTTACTGTGCAGTAGGTGGAATCACTCCTTTCTACATCACTCATCAAAGGTTTCTAGGTTTGAAGTCTGTCTTGCACAAGTTAAGGTACTCTAACAATTTAAGGATTAAGTCCTCACACTGCCAATGTAGGTGCAAGCAACCCCTCTGCCCCCTAAGCACTGGCCAAGTGCTCCAGACTCTGCAAGTGAGGGATGAGGGGGTGACCAACCCCCCCCCCGGAGGGTTTGAGAGCTCCCAGGAAGAAATAAATATTTTAATCCTGCCAGGGTTGCACCCATGAGAGCAACCTTCACACCAGAGGCACGGGGGGCTCCGGATCCCCACTGGGGGCTGTGTGTGCCTCCTAGGACCAGTCCCTGCAGTACCCCTCTGCAAAGGGAACAGACTCCTCATTTGCAGCCCTATTGCCCTCCAAACCCAACTCTGCTGTGGGAGGTTTAACACTTACTTAATGAGGAATATGTGTGTGCATACATATGGATGTGTGTATATCTGTCTACACATACACACAGTATAAATTAACTAAACATGTTACTAGGATACATCAGGAAAACCACATCCAAACAAAGAGTCCAATATGGAAAAAGCTATTAAAAGATCTCAGCTTTTGAGCTTGTTGTGTATAGGAATAAATATGATTACATGATACCAATTCTACATTTTGTTCTTTTCTTGATGGCATTTGTAAGAGATTATGTCCTTCTGAGGGTAAAGGAAAAGCTGCAAAAGATAAGACAAATCTGAATTCTCATAATTAAATTGCCTACCTCAGGAAAACTTGAGGATGAGCTCCATAGTTAAAATGAAGTGTACCAGCCTTTTTTTAATGTTGCAAAAGGTCCAAGAGGCCGCAATGGGCCCCTGAGCTCTGCCCTTAGAGCTTTTAAGAGAAATGCAGGCAAGAAGGACCTTTGTGCTTCAGGTGCCCAGAGGAGCAGAGTACCCTCATATGAGCTCAATACTGAAAGATGAAGACAGACATGAACTCTGCAATCTCCTTTTCATCATAACCTTCTTTTAGGCTGCCTTTCTCCTTCATCTTAAATGCAAAAATGCATAGTCAGAGTAGATACATGCATTGCAGGGCTCAGCACTGGTGTGCACCAGCCCAAGAAAGCACTCGGGCTCACAGGGTGGTGGAGTGCCTGGAGGTGCTCTTGCAGCCCTAAGGTGACAATGGCCCCATTTTGTCAGGCCTGTGCCACAGCCCTTAAGTGACTCACAGTGGACCAGGATGTGCCAAATTAGCCAGCTGGCTAAGTCAAAGAATTGAACCAGATACTATTTCCCTGTCACAGTTACCTGTTTAGGTCTTGAAATGCTCTGCGTAATGATGGTCTGGTTTTTGGACTCCCTGCTCTGTCATGTGCTAGTTCCCCCAAGCTCTGCACCCTACACTTAACACTGTAAAGATAGAGAATAAGCCGAGGTACCAGAGCTCAGCCCTGCAAGTCAGCTTTGGATAGTGACAACAGAGATTTGGGCAGTTAAAACTAAAAAAAAGTGTCTCAAAAGAAGACCCTTTGAGGGATGTGATACAGGCCTGTGGCTCCCCTGGGAGCAGCACTTGGTCCATCTCACATGCTTCAGACAACACGATGGTGTATGAGTTGACATCACTGTGCTCAGGCTGGTGACGTGCAACTTCTCTGGGCAAAGCCAAATGTCCTGGGCCCAGATGCTTTCTGAAGTGTCAAAGTGTGTAATGAAATGCTAATTTAAATGGCACTAGTCATGTGACTAAAAGGCTGAGATATTTTTTTTCTAGTCATGATTTTCCAAACTGGAATTCATCTTGGAATTGACTTTGAAGTCTGTAACAAGCCTCCCATTGGGTTTAATGCAAATAGAATCAGCTCTCACTGGAGATTTTAGTGGAGCAGAGAAAAACATTCTTCCTCTTAAAAGAATTTGCTATTACTACAGGCACATAAAAGCCTCCTCAAAGCTATAATGTTAAATATTTTAATGCCCTGCCAAACCTCATCAATTCTCATTGTTTAGCAAAAATGGCACAGACATTCTGAGTTGCTAGCTATGGCATTTTCTGCATATTAAGATCAATAATATGCTTTACAAGGAATAAAGCGTTGTCTAATGAGAAAAGTCTTTTAAAAGTCAAGACAATTCCAACTGCTATGAATGATTACAAATTATGTGGTTAATTGTATGGGGGTGGGGTAGGGGGAGATTAAGGCCTTGGGCACATGAACCATACTTCCGCACTTCCTTTCTTTACCAGAAATTGTACCACCCCAGAACCTCCCCTATTGATCAGCTGTGTGGATTCTCAGAAACATCAGTTCGACTGCCAGCTTAAGGAGCTAAGTTTTCCATTTCAGCACCATCCCTGGGCTCTTAAAATATTTATTGGAAAAAATTTCTTTGACAGGTTGTACTGACATGTACAGAAGGAAGATTTGGTTCAGATCTCTCAAAAATTGTGCTTTTTGGACTCCTTATTCAAGCAGCCTCAACATCTAATAGGTGCATGGGTTTGGGCCTTTGAGTTCTTTTACATTAAGCCACACAGGTGCACATGCAAAGGTCCCCTCACCTGTAATGAGTTTGACCTGGCTCCACAAAGGCTGTGTGTGAGGTCAGGCTGAACTTCGAAGACTTAATTTTTCAGAAGCTACAGGCAAAGTGAGCTCTGAACAAGGGATGAGGAGCCCCAGTGAGGGGATGGCAGCATTGGTGGGTGGTGGAAGAGGTGGCTGCACGCAGCCTGTGGGATCTGTCCTCGAGAAGGACAGGCGTCCAGTGTGACTTCTGGGACCCCAGCTGCAGTTAGCTCATGCCAGTGATGTCCCGCATAAGCAGCATCTTGTGCTGGGGCTTTTGAGGATGTGCGTTTCTTGCTTTCCAGCCACATGCACAGAGCTACTCACTGTCTTTCCCAGTATCTAAAAGTCCATCACCACTTCACACAACCTCAGAATGGCAGTCTGGTTTGGACCTTTTCCAAAGCCCCTTCACTGACTGCTTCACGAGAGACAGAGGAGCCTAAAAACCCTATCATCCTTCTTCCCAAGCACCAAAATCTCATGTCACTTCCTTGTAAGCAGCTCAGCGCTACCTATGTCTGTCAGGTACCTGGCCTTCTAGTCCTTTTCTGCATTGTGGGAGTGGGGATAAATCTTTTCTATCAGAAACTGAAAAATCCATTATTTTTTATAGAAAGCAGTGGCCTGATGGTTGATAGGATGTTCCCAGAGGCTCTGGGGGCCTCATTTCAATTCCTTAGGGAGGTTAAACTTCTGCTTCCCACTCTCTGTAATAGTATCCTGATGTCTGGGTAGAAAGTGTTCCTCTGTTGGCACAGGCCAGGGGGAAGGGCAAAGGGACTGATTCATGAATTGTGCCATGCAGATTAATGCAGCTTCAAAGGAAAAAAGACTATTTCTTCTCCCTTTCCTTTGGGTACCTGTTATTCTGTAAGCTACATACTACAGTGATGGGAGATGGGGTTGTGAATTCCCTAAAGCAGATGAAGGAGATGGACCTCACTAGCTAACAGGCTGCTCTGCAAAACGGGGCTGACTGGTCTGTCTCACTGCTGGCATTTCCTCGCCGTGCTCGTGCCACTGTGTTTCGTGCAGACCCCGTTTGTGTGAGTGTTCATTACATGTGCACTGCCAGAGCTGGCTCCTCCAGGGAGGAGGAATGCTTTGTCTGTGAATCCGGATGGGATTAGGTGCAAGATACACACTTAGGCCTGTCAAGACCAAAAGGCTTCGGTGCACGTGCAGAGCAGAACTTCAGGCATCTCAGAGGCTTCCCTGGTGCTGGGGGAGTTACTTGGTAGAGGCATGATGATATGAAAAAGATAGTCTGCATTTAAACACCAGATTTCTACCTAATCCGCACTGTTGGTATGTTTGTGAACTGGACTTGTGTCCCAGTTAAGTAATCAGAGCTTCCTAGGTGCAGACAGTATGAATTATTGCAGTGACTCTTTCTAAATGCTATGTCTTGGAAGCACCACAAAAACCTGAAGTTTTTCTCTAGATTTGTTATGGCAATAAGGAATGAGTACACATATAAATATGTCACATTTATTGCAGTATACAGCAGTATATTAATTGATGGACACAAACCTATTGCTCTTTTTTAATAACCTCTCAAAATAACATAATGTGAATGTATGAAAATAATGAAAAAAACAAACCGTAGAAACAAATCATCATTAAAATGTACTACAAATTCCAGGTTCCCTCCTAAGTCAGAACTTCATTTAATTTATTACCTAAAACATTTATAAGACTGTTTTCTTGAATACTCATGCAGAACTGAATTATGCTAATATCATTTCCCTTCTCCTCTCCATTCCTCACCAGGCCAGAGCCTTAAAATGCCCCTCAATTTCCGATTACAACCCGTCCCAGATCCCACTGTGCCTCCAGACCCTGGCACATCATGGAAGGGGAGCCACATGCATTCACTAGGCAGGGGTAAAGGGATATCCGTGGAGTCCTTGGACTTGAGGTGGAGACAGTTGCTGTGTTTGGCTGAACTAGGAGTTGGTGGGTGGGGTAGATGTGAAGCAGGTGAGATATTGATTGTGAGGGCTGAGTTTGAAAGTCGATGTTGGATTGATGCCCAGTTCGTGCAGCAAAGTGGCAGAAGATGAGTTAAATCTGCAAAGGCCCAGAAAGATAATTAAAACCACCCCTGTATGACAATGGCTATTAACTTGCTGGAAGTCCCTGCATCCCACAGAGGAAGAAAGGAAACTAGCAGCTCCCCAGGCTCACTTTGAGAAGCCGTATGTATGCACAGCCCATCTCTAGAAATCTATAGGTCCCTGCAGCTTCTCCATGGTCCTGCAAGGATGCCGGGGGCTTAGGTCTGGAAGGGCAGAAAAACACCAGGAAACACGTTTTGACAGAAAAGGCTTTGCGAGCCTCCCATGTGTGCTCCACATTGCCTATCGCGTGCCCTTTGATGTTGGGTTTGGTTCGTGGGAAGGCGTGAGGCCAGATCTTCACCCTGGGATGGACGGTGCAGCTCTGTGCATGGGGCTGGCACCATCCATCCCAGGGTGAGGATCTGGCCCCAGCCTCAATGCTGCTTCTGCAATCCCAAGAGCACACAGCAGGTTTTTTTCCCTTTTTCTTCCTTTTTCCCTTTTTTCTTTTCCCTACCCCTTTTCTCACTCTCTTTTTTCTTTATTTCATTTTTTCTTTAATATTTTTTGTTTTCTTTTGTCTTTTCTTTTTTCCTTTTTTCTCTTTTTTTTCACTATTTCTTTTTTTTTCTTTTTTTCTATTTTTTTTAAATAAAAAAAAAAATCCCCACGATATTAACTAAGAAAGAGCTTTCTGTGCTCGTGGCTGCAGACGCAGAGGTTTCCTCCCTGACCGAGGAACAGTCTGAAGCTCTGGCTCTGCCGGGGGGCGCAGCCCCGCCGAGGGACCGACAGCCGTGCCTTGCGGGGCCGTGTCCTGCGGGGAGTCGGCCTGGACGCCGACCTGCCCTGAAAGGCGATCGCCACCTCCCTCGCGGGAAGGAAGAGCTCCTTAAATCCCACCGACTCACTTCTGCGGGCTCGGCAGCTCCTCCGGGCCCCTTCTTTTTCTTTTTCTTTTTCTTTTTCTTTTTCTTTTTCTTTTTCTTTTTCTTTTTCTTTTTCTTTTTCTTTTTCTTTTTCTTTTTCTTTTTCTTTTTCTTTTTCTTTTTCTTTTTCTTTTTCTTTTTCTTTTTCTTTTTCTTTTTCTTTTTCTTTTTCTTTTTCTTTTTCTTTTTCTTTTTCTTTTTCTTTTTCTTTTTCTTTTTCTTTTTCTTTTTCTTTTTCTTTTTCTTTTTCTTTTTCTTTTTCTTTTTCTTTTTCTTTTTCTTTTTCTTTTTCTTTTTCTTTTTCTTTTTCTTTTTCTTTTTCTTTTTCTTTTTCTTTTTCTTTTTCTTTTTCTTTTTCTTTTTCTTTTTCTTTTTCTTTTTCTTTTTCTTTTTCTTTTTCTTTTTCTTTTTCTTTTTCTTTTTCTTTTTCTTTTTCTTTTTCTTTTTCTTTTTCTTTTTCTTTTTCTTTTTCTTTTTCTTTTTCTTTTTCTTTTTCTTTTTCTTTTTCTTTTTCTTTTTCTTTTTCTTTTTCTTTTTCTTTTTCTTTTTCTTTTTCTTTTTCTTTTTCTTTTAATTTTTTTTTTTCTTTTTCTTTTTCTTTTTCTTTTTCTTTTTCTTTTTCTTTTTCTTTTTCTTTTTCTTTTTCTTCTTCTCTCTCTTCTCTTCTCTTCTCTTCTCTTCTCTTCTCTTCTCTTTTTTGTTATTATTGGTAGCAGTGTTAGTTTCCTTCCTTCCTCTCTTTCTTTCTTTCCTTTTTCTTTTATTTTCTTTGTTTCAGCAAAGTGATGGAATCGGGTTTTAAAATGCTGTTCTGGAATGTTACACAGTGACTTTAGAGGAGATTATTAAAGGGGGATAGATGGATGCATTTATTAATATCTTTTGTACCCCGTAGCTGCAGTTATAGGAAGAAAAAAAAAAAAAAAAAAGAACTCCAGAGAATGCCTGTTTTTTCATGAGGGAGTGTTTGAAAGCTCTGGTCCACACCACGCGAATTTTGCGATTGCAGTTTGGAGTTGGCTTCTCATACCTTGAGACATTTGGGAAAGCTTTGCAAAAAGAATCACGAAGGAGAACCAGCCTCGCCTCCACGCAGTGCACCGAGGAGGAACTTCATCCCGTTTGCTTACTGCCAACGGCGAGCTCTCTCCTTCTTCTTCTTAGCTCTTTTTTTAATCTTTTTTTTTCCCTTGAAGAGGCAGAAGTTTAAGATCTGCTCGTAACTCCAGGCACCCCTTGCCTCCTCTGATAAATAAGAGTTATTTCTGCAGGGAAGAGCCGGAGATGACGCCACGCCATCGGACAAGGCGCTCTTGCCCCTCTGCCCCTCCCCGCCCGAACACGGGGCAGCAGCGGCGGGGAAATCGCGTCCCGTTCCCACGGGCCACACCCGCACCGGGCCGGGGCCGCGGCGGCGGCTCTGGGAGGGGAGTTCTGGCAGACCCCGCCACGAACTTCACAACCAAAGGGACACTATCACACCACGTCTTATCACATCGCATGTCCCATCCTACCGTACCATCAAACCCGAGCACTTCCGTAGGCACATATGTGCCTTTATGCGTACTGTTTGATATGTTTTTACAAATGTGTAGTATAATATACTTGTATATATTTGTGCATATTTAATATGGGAAATACATATTTACATATTTCCCAGTTTGTATTTCTTGAAGATCTTCAAGCGCATGAAGCAGATGAAGAGAAATTGCAGGAGTAATTCACTGTTATTTAATAAGGTAACTAAAATAATATCACATATATTAGTTTGTATTAATTTAACATACATTAATCGTACATGTGCATGTATTTATACATACTTATGTATAACACATGCACTCACACGCACGCATCTACGTGTTTTGCCGTGTCCGGCCAGGGCAGAGGCTCCCCATCCAGGCTTGATGCCCGCTCCCGCCTCCCCGCCGCGCTGAGCCCACGCGGGACCAGCCCCGCACAAACGGAAGCTCCGGGGGCGGGAGGGTCGGGTAGAGACGGGATGTTTGCTCGCATCTCTGCTGCTCTCAGGGAGGTGGTATTCAGTTTTAAATCCGAGCATCCCCTCGGATAGCGCTCTTCCCACCCTGCCTGCGCCGCGGGCAGCAGCCCCCGCAAAACAAAAAAACCCACCCCCTGAACTACCTAAAACCACCTTTGTGCACGCCAGGGTTTGGGTATTTTTCTATCTGTGTGAGGGAAGAAGGAAATGGAAATGGAAATGGAAATGGAAAT
>NW_010308552.1:0-24114 GCF_000700745.2 Antrostomus carolinensis
TTCCTCAATTTAGCAGCAAGGATGCTGTGGGCGACCGTGTCGAATGCTTTACTGAAGTAAAGATAGACCACATCCACTGCTGTGCCATCATCTAGCCACCTGGTTGTGTTTTCATAAAAGTCTAGAAGGTTGGTCAAGCATGACTTCCCCTTGGTGAAGCCATGCTGACTGTCCCTAATGACTCCCTTATCCTTGATGTGCCTTGAGATGGCACCAAGGATAAGTCATTCCATCACCTTCCCAGGGATGGAGGTGAGGCTGACCGGTCTGTAGTTACTCGGGCCCTCCTTCTTGCCCTTTTTGAAGCCTGGAGTGACATCTGCCTTCCTCCAATCCTCAGGCACCTGTCCCATTTCCCACGACTTAGCAAAGATGATGGAGAGTGGTCTAGCAAGAAACTTTCTCTTCTATCAAGAAACTTTCTCTTCTCTGCAACTGCCCCCCACTCAATTTGCTTTGAATAAGGAGAAAAAGTTAATTTCTAAAATATATTTAGTTTTTTGGGGGGGTTGACATTTGCTGAAAGAATCTTCTTTCTTACACATAGACATTGACAATAGAAAAGCACTAAAACCGAATGATTTTTTTTATTCTCAGATTTGTTCAAAAAATAAAAACAGCAGCTAGGTTCTGTAAGGCTGACATAAAGCACAATGGGATTAGGGTGAAAAAAAGAGGGCTGACAAACAAACAGACACAAAGACGAAGTTTGCTGAAGGAGAAAATTCTTTGAAAAGAAATTTCCGTTTTATGGATCCAGTTTCATTCCTTGGTAATCTCTTAGAATTTGTGTTCTGTTTGGTTTACTCTCTTAATTACAGAAATATTCTGAATATTTATTTGTAATTAGACTTTCTGCTCACTTAAAATACATCAAGGAATAAGCTAATCATCACTGTTTGTACTACCCTATACTTTATTATACTCATAACAGAAATATATGGAGTACTATATAATGAAAAACTACACTTACATTTAATTCCAAATCCCAATCCCTAGCTCTTTTCAACAAGCAAGCTTAATAATTAGACTTCATTTAAAAGCCATTCTGGTTTTTTTACAAATTTTTTTTTTCCCAAATATATAAATCCAAGCTGAAACAGAAGCTTCTGGATTAGATGAAGACACAAGTATTCAAATGCTCTGATCATAAATGTCTAATCTAGTTCACCTAATTCTGAACTAAAAAAAGTCAAAAGGGTACCTCTCAGCTAGTACAGTCCTGTCAAAGAAGCTGAGATTCTCATGTGTTAATTGCATCAGCATTGGGATGGCCAGATGATATTATAACAAGAATACATATTTTTCTTGGTGTGTCTAAACAGGAGGATGACAGATGTGCAATAGAGAAAAAGGAATCAATAGTCCAGAGCTAAGGGACTCAGAAAATCAACCTTGTTGCCTAGACTTTTCTTCAAAAACTATGAAAAAACAATGTCCTGAAATGAGATTAAATGATATCATAGAATAGTAAGTGAAGGACATGAAGCACTCTACCTCTCCCAGGTTCCTCTACCTATTATTTGTGGTCTGGTTGTTTTTTGGGGGTTGTTTTTTTTTTTTTTTTTTTAATTTGATATAAAAACAGAAAGCCAGGTACAGAGCAAATTTCTGTGATTTTGGCAACTTCACACTAACTTTCACAGAAATAGTCTCCTCAGAACAGAAATCCTAACTGAGAACACAAATTAAAAATATCTGCAATAAACAAACCTAATCGACTTAGAATTATTAAATTAACACATCTTTCAGATGTATATTTCAAATAAAAACATATGCTACCTTAATAAATGTGACAAGTTGAAACCACATGTCCCCTCAAACTTAGGCACATTTGTTTTCAAACATACATAAAAAGAGAAGAATTATGCAGAAAACGTATTTTTTCAGAAGTATTTAATGTGTACTCTGAAAGTAGTTCTAAATGAAGCAGTCAGTGCCAGTCCAACTGAAGAAATTATTTCTCAGTCCCACTATATGCAAACCAACTATGTGAAAAAAATAGAAATTAATTATCAAGAAGAAATAAATAACTCCTAACTGGAAGGGTAGCAGTCAAATTTTTAACAATCTAGATTACTTGTAAGGGGCAGATCCAAATAAAACCTCAACATCTAGAGATGAAATGTAGGTGTCTTGGCTCTTTTCAACTTGGATCAGGAGCCTCAGAAGGGTGACAAAGAAGTCCATAGGGAGCTGCCTGCAGCAGACAATTGAAAAAGAGAAGTGCAGCTACACTTCTGAAATTCTACTCCTCTAAAGCTTAGGAGTTTTAATCAGAATTGTAGAATGGAAGGTGCAGTTCTGATCTACCTGGGGCTGCTGGGGGATTGTGAATTTATGGAGATGTAGTCTCACCAAACCTGGGCACGTGTTGAACTAGCTCATTCTGTGTGTAGTACTTTACTAGATAAATCTATGCCAGTCTGCACCATCTTTCATGCTGTAGCTTGGTTAGATTCAGAAAAGAATTCAGATCTCCTCCCCAGAGAAGAAATTATAGATGAAGCAAGAGTCTGTGTCTAGCAGTTACACAGTCAAACAGCAGTTGAGAACTGTGAGCTCTAGTTCCAGCTCACACAATTGTACATGCATTTTATTTTTTTAAAAACCCCATAGAATCATAGAATTGCTTAGACTGGAAAAGCACCACATCTACATGTCTTTTAAATACCTCTGGGGATGGTGACTCAGCCACTTCCCTGGGCAACCTGTTCCAATACTTGACAACCTTTGCGGTAAAGAAATTTCTCCTAATATCCAATCTGAACCTCCCCTGGTGCAACTTGAGGTTGTTTCCTCTTGTTCTATTGCTTGTTACTTGGGAGAAGAGACCAAGACCCACCTCACTACAACCTCCTTTCAGAGGAGAGCATTAAGGTCTCCCCCGAGTCTCCATTTCTCCAGACTAAACAACCCCAGTTCCCTCAGGTGCTCCTCATAAGACTTGTGCTCCAGACCCTTCACCAGTTTTGTTGCCCTTCTTTGGACACCCTCTGGCACCTCAAAGTCTTTCTTGCAGTGAGGGGCCCAAAACTTAACACAGTGCTCGAGATGCAGCTTCACCAGTGCTGAGTACAGGGGGAGGATCACTTCCCTACTCCTTCTGGCCACACTGTTTCTGATACAGGCCAGGATGTCGTTGGTCTTCTTGGCCAAACCAACACCAAACTAGCCAGAAATAAAGCTACAAGGAGAACAAATTAAAATGACTATGCCTGCTGTGTTTTGACGTTAATGTTGCAGCTAGGCA
Organism: Antrostomus carolinensis; assembly: GCF_000700745.2. Classification (NCBI taxonomy): domain Eukaryota; kingdom Metazoa; phylum Chordata; class Aves; order Caprimulgiformes; family Caprimulgidae; genus Antrostomus; species Antrostomus carolinensis. Next base: position 3,254 of record NW_010308552.1, read on the forward strand.
TTAGATTTGTGCAAAGCATTCCTACAAGGTGGGCTTCTAAGGTAACTTAAGCACCTCCGTGTCTCATTTGGAGACTAGAATCTTACCTTCTGATATTAAGACAGATATAAGTGCAGAACAGGCAAACTTACAGATACTACTGTAATTCTGTATCACGTTCATTACTGAATGTCCAAATCTTCCTAAACATGGGATTTCCAAAGGTAATTATTTCCCATAGGACGCACAAATCCCACTAAAGTAAAGCATGATATGAACTTTTAACTTTATGAAAATTATGTCTCATTAACGTACATACCCAGACTTCTGGATCTTTGTAAAAGTTCTGATTAATTGCCAAACAACATGTTGATTGAGGCCTAAAAGCCCTTTGAAGTTATACCCATTTTACAGATGTTTACACTGAAGCACAGGAAGAATTTGATATTCCCACTATTTTACTTGTCCATGAATTTCCTGTGAATTCTGAAGTCCTAACTCTCACCTTTGTTTGTCATTCAATAGACAGCCCTCCTTCCCTCGGATGACCATACTAAAAAAATTAAAAATTGAAAAAGGAAAAAGAAAAACTTGGATGGAATATATACCTTTTGACATGTGAAGCTTTTCATTTTTCTTTTATCAAGAATTCAAAATGTTGAAATAATTAGGCTATTAACACATTAAAAGTAATTGCTAAGTGTTAATAACATCAATTTAATCACTGCTGCATCAGTTTTATTTTACACAGACTGATGCTGTATTTTCAGCTAAGAAATTAGATAGTAATTAGAAATTACCCAGCAATTACGATCTAAGTATGATAGTTCTCTAAATGTGTTATAAAGTACCTGACAGGGTTTTGATTATACATTTAAAGTTTACTATATCATCAACTTAAAATCACATGCTTAGTACCAAGGATACTAAAACAACAAATGCTCTGGTACAAGTGGGTCTTGGTAACTTCCAATTTCCATACTTCAGAGGTCCAGCAGGTTTTTTCTAACTCCATATGCAAGAATGGTCATTGAAACAAGTCGGGATTGGCCAGTGTGCAACAAAGTATGTGAGACAACAGCTGTTAACTGTTGAGGATCACTTTCCTGCTAGTCCATATTTAATTATTATAAGCAACATTCTTTTGGGACAGTTTTGTTTTCAAGATGAAATTTTTGACAAAAAACAAGACATTTTTGAAAAACACCTTTAAAAGACCATCAGCTGCTCTCATAGAAGAAAAATGTTTTGATGTTCTTAAAAACATTCAAGTATATTTGTTAAATAAATATTCTTAGAACTATAATTCATAGGAAGCCTGTTGAAATAATATTGCTAATTACCCTTGGGAATGACAAAAATATATTTTGCTTCTCACCAGTATGATAATAGCTTTTTTGAGTGCAATCAGTTTATCCTTATCTGCTTAGAAAAGTGATTTACTGGCACAAGCTATTCCATTTTGGGAAAGCCACAATATTTTTCATTAAATGTTGATGAATCAGAACATTATGAATCCTCTTGTGCTGAAGGTGTATATACAAAAACACCAGAAAATATATCAAAAGTAATTTGTTCACTCAGATTTGTGTTGTCATGGTGGTCTTATTCCTTTGAAGTATGCATTCTTAAAGCCATTTCTGAATCTTTGTTTTTAAATTTCAGAAATCATAACTGATTTCAGAAAATTGAATTCAAAGAAAGCTTGGAAACAATGGAAAAGCTTGCAAAATATTCACAGGAATATGAAGAATAAGGGTCATAACAAAGCATAAGAACAATTTGAAAACCGGATTTAGTACACATTTTATGTTACTGTTCTGATGTGACTAGTATACTAACATGCATTATTTTATCGATAACCTTAAGGCATTAAGTGGTTTTTATCCAAATCTCAACCATCAATTAATTAATTTTGTGGGAATCTTCATATTCTGTTAAAAATAATAAAAAAAAAAAAGCAGCATCTAATCTTTTCAGTAGCAGGGGAACCTTCGGAAAAGTTGCCCGAGAATAATCTGAAATCTCAAAGTTCAGAGGTGAAATGAAGAGAACCTCAAATACATTACTTTGTAAAAGTTGATGTTCAAAACATCCTTTTTTTTTTTTTTTAATCTGAAACATGATTTCTGAACACAGAGTTGGCAAACTGTAAAGTATTTTAGAAGAGGATTGACATTCTTTTTGAAAGCACTTTTGGATTTCCCAGTGGAAGGAGCAAATAGTTGAAATGTTCTGGGCAAGAGATTTTCTTTAGAGCATATTCAACCACATTAAAGGATAATTGCTGCTTCTTACTAATAATCATGAACCACTCTGAGGAGCATCGCTGCATCTGGAATACACAAGCAGTTCTGAAAATACTCCAGGTCCAATACAGGGAACACTTTTACCTGTAGGCACAGTCTCTTGTTTCTGTAGTTAAACACTTAAGTTCTGCTTCTTCCTTTAGATTCTATGTAGTACTACTGTATTTTGTAAAATAGAGTTCACCAAAGTATGTGAAGTACCTTTCAGACAAGAAAATGTTTTTTCCCATGTGAAGTTCAGGTGCTGTAAAGCATGCAGTATAATTCTGCTTTGTGGCTTCACACTTTGTTGAATGCGACAATTCAGCTACATCAGGTATTCTCAGTCATATCTCAAGAATTTTATTTTAAACAACTGACTAGGTAGGTAGAGACTGTCAGAAGTTTATGTCAGCTTTAAGCTACTTATAGTGTCAAAGCATTTTTATTGCAGCCAAAAGAAACTTAGGCTTCAGTCTGCCCTGTTACCACTGTTAGCCTTACAGTGGCTGAAACAAGTCAGAGACAAAGTTACCATCCTGGACAGGTACTTTCCACGGGGCAGTGCCATCCCATACTTCCCTGGCTGAGGCGTGTAAATCCTAATAATATTCTGTTTTCATCTATTCTACATTATTTTATCTGCAAAGCTGCTCATGATCAGTACTGAATAATATAAATTGATGATATGGAAGTATTTTTGTGTAAATGTATTGATGTAGTACAGCTGTTAAAACTGCTTGGATTTGACAGCATAAAATAGTTATTAAACTGAATCAATGAAATTTTCATTTACCAGTCAGGTAAATTAAACAAGAGAAATTTGCTGTTCATAACTGTCTAATCTTTCCAATAAACAGGTATCTGTTTCAGGCAGTATTCTGGTATACATATACCCTAATAGCATATTCCAGACTCCGAAGACTCCCTTTCCCCCCCCCCCCGCTTTTGTTTTTATCTTCTTTATCTTCTACCTACTTTCATAAAAGAACAAACTTATTCTATATGTCTTAATTTGTATTTACATCAGATAATTCACAGATTTAGAAAAGGCAGCTTAGAAAATAAGGTGCTTAGAAATAAAAGGTTTTGTGATTAAAAAAAGAGAATATTTCTATTTTATTCTCTACATGTTTTTCTTTCCCTTTACACAAGATTGAAATGAGTTTTTTAAATGAGTACATTTAACTTACACATTTAAATGAAACCTACAGTGGCATTACAGCTTTCATAATAGGCTTACTAAGCATTATCATGACTTTTTTTGTTTCTTATATTATATAGTAGCACATTTGCATAATAGTCCATATGTTGGGGAGTTTGCTTAGAGACTGCCAGTCCCCTCGCAGTCTGCAGAGATTAGTCAAACAGCTCCTACATCTCAGGAGTATTCCCCAATCCCTGGGATGAATTCATGTTCCCTTCTGCTTGCTCTTCTGCCAGCCTCATAACTCTGTCTAATAGTTTCAACAGAAAGCTTCAACCTTTTTTCAGAGCACATCATGGTCAGCTGGTGAGGGTGCTCTCACTGTCTCCACCAATAAAAAGACACCACTGGTAGCATCACCAACAACAGAACTTTGTTCTTTCATGTCTTAATGTTCAGCAACAGAGCACTTGGGAACCCAAGCGGAAAGAAACGTCCATTGCAGCAAGTCATGGCCTTATGCTCCAGAGAGGGCACAAATTCAGACATGCCAAATATGCTTTGTGCACCAAAAAGCCCTTTGCTCACTACTGAGACTCTTCAGAAGTTCATTGAGCTCTCTTCTCTGGCTTTCAGGCAGACTGTCTTAGGAGGCCTGGATCCTTCTCCTGGCATTTGTAACTTAGGTTGCATTGATTTATTTTTACCTATATCTTACGACTCAGATGGGTGAGCATGTTTTAGATGTTTTCAATAATTAAAACTTTTAATTTCTTTTTCATCGATACTCTTTTTTAACTTACAAAAATTACCAATAGTAAAGTCACCTGTACATAAGAAATATGAATGGAGAGAAAATAGCAGAATTTGCCCGCATCCAACCAATAGACCTTCTTCTCCATTTCTGTAATTCCAGAGTTCCAAATTACAGAACACATGTCTGGCATTTGCTTATCTGGACTATGTCTATTTTGTGGTCTACAAACTCTAACGATAAAATATATTTGGCATAACTTAATTTGTTGGTTAACAGCAATTCCATTTATACTCTGTGTTCTCACAGACTGCTATAAAATTACAGAGAATTCAGTAAACAAAATAAAAATAAGAATTATTTCTTTGATGTATGAAACTACAAGAAACATGTAATTCACTAAAAGGCATTAAGCAGAATTCAATAGTCACTTTGTGAAGTGACTATTGTGTCAGAAGTGTACTGACCAAAAATCTTTTAATAAAGCTTTCTATTATGAGTTCTAAATTTTTTTAATTAAATACCTAGATTATCTTTTGTTCCAAAAGGACAGCATTCCTTTACCATTTTTGCAGGTATTATACAGTTATCAAAACTACACAATCATTATGAAGACACTCTTTTTAAGAGACAAGCATGCTTGGGAGACACCATAAGATAGGAAAAGACATCAGTATCAGAACCTGCTAATTTACAAAAAGGGCTATGTTTGCAAAGTAATGACAAGGGGATTTGGAGGTAACAGACGGAAGTAGAAAAAAAGTGGAAATGTCAAGAGTACAATGGAGAAGCAAAGGAACATATAAGAAACTGTGTTTATGTGGATAATCAATATTCTGTACACAGTTAAAAAGAATGCATTCATAACTCTGCATAAAGGGACACCTGAGGCTGGTTAAGAAGCAATTTGTCAGCACGTTGAGTAGGAATAGGGGGATACTGTCTGTAAGCATCAAAAACATCAGATTCCAGAAAAGAGCATTTACATAGTTCAGAGCTTCCCTAGCTAATCCAGTAAAAATCTGCAGTGGGAATCACAGTCAGCTGCACTAAATGGCTGCCTACAGGGAGAGTTATCAAGGCTGTTGCATTTTTTGTCACAGAATGCCCCTTGAAGAAAATGGCAACTAAACAACATTGTTGCTGACTGTGAAACTGCAGCCTCAGTGTTGGGAAACAGATGAGAATTTGGAAAGAAACACTTAGACTTAAGTGGGACAAAACTGAGAGTTTCTCAAACTGTCATCATATTCTGAGCTCAGATAACACTGGGAACTCTGAACAATTATTTACCAATTCTGTTGGCTGAAGAACAACTCAAGATATAAACATGTGACAAGCTGAAGCTAAGATTACATTCTGTATTTGTTCTATTAAATATCTGCTTCTGGTATCCTAACCTTAAGATCTTACAAGTGCAAGTTTTTCACTGTTCTGTTTATAAGCCTTTCTAATATTGTGAGGTGAATCACGATTCAGATAAATCAGAGGTATGTAGTATGAATAAAATTTCTGAGGAACCTGTATTCCAGAACATTTTTAAACTCAATGGGAATTGAGTATTTTCTGCAAGTCTGCAGTGTAGGAAGAACATAAGGATCGATGTTTTACATCATAGCAAATGCCCGTCTAGTCCAGAAATGTGTCTCTCAAAAGGAGATGACTAGGCAATGTGAATGTAGGACAAGCATTCATGGTACTCCACCTAATACTTTCTCAGTTTCCACCATTTTGTGGTTTAGGAATGCCATGAGCCGGAGATAATCCATGTGTTTTACTAAACAAGCAATAGATTATTTTTTATTACATTTTTGAGCCTCTGCTGAGCCCATGTAAACTTTTGGTGTCCAAAGAATTTGGGGTTAGGAGTTCCAGAGCTTCACACCACACACACTGCATAAACAATCACTTTGGTTTGTTCTGAACTGGTCACCAGGTAATTTGACCATAACGTAAGTTGACCCTAATGTCTTATTAATACTGATTTTTTTTAATGCTCTCTTGACTATAAGCTTGTTTACTGTGAGAGTGGTATTCACAGATACTGAATTTTGGAAAGAGTTCCTTTCAGCAGATAGATACCGATGTAGTGAGGCAGCAATGATTAAAACATGGCTCCTTCCAGCTACCTTAATTCTGGACAAAATTCCACAGTGTAGGACTTAGACTGCAATTCACACAACTTCTGGAAGATGTACTCGTGTTCCTCCTTTCTCAAGCTATACATAAAAGAAGCAAAAAGAGTGTACACTCCCCCATCCCCTCTTTCAGCTGTATGAACAAACTGCAGAGAAAATAGCCTGCATCAGTCTCTACACCTTCTTTACTGGTAGCGACCTCAGTTGCCTATTAAGCATATAAGAGTTAGAAACGAGAAGGAAGGGAGCATATATTTTCTGTCAACCACCAATGAAGGAGAAAAGACATACAAGCTTTTTAATGCAGATGGAGACAGAGGAAGAATGTTTGTTGCCAACACACAAATACTAAAGATGTCGAACAGTTTCATATGGTAGGCCTTGCAAATAGTGTCAATTTCACTGCTGGTAATACTGAACTTTCAAACCTTTTATTCCCAAAAAAGTAATGCTTTAATAAAATGCATTAATTTTGAACTATTACTTTTAATTTCTTTTTGTTTTTTAGTTCTTGAATGCCAAATATAAAGGTTAGATGTAGTCTGATATAGGCAAAAATGTGCATAGCAGAGATGTCATGCAAATATACAAAAATGTATTTTATTTTTATCACAATACAATCAAAACTTCAGATATATTTAGAATGTGTATAATACCTTATTAAGCTATGCAGCGGGTTACACATGTGCTTTCCCTATTATTCATCTGAAATCACTGCAGGAAAGCCTAGTCATGAGAATTGATGGGCTACTTCAGGCTGAAATTTGGAAAAAACCCATGTATTGTATATTTATTAATCAATGAGAGTCCTTCTTTTTACAGTCTTGTTTTGTGCCAGGTACTGAAATTGGATCTGTTAAGGGGGAATCTTCTAATTCATAAGGAACCCTACTGAAATTACTTAAGTTCAGCCTATGGATTTTATTTATAACCTTTCCTCTCACAACTTCTAGAAAGCCACAGTTGTCATCTGAACCATGTTGCATTTGCGGAATTCCATGTTACTGCAAGTTTCTCACTAAATAAAAACAGAGCCACAGACATATATGTATTTAAACGGATCTCAAATCTAAATCTCATTTGAGTCTCCAGGTCAGTCCTTGGCCAGGCATTTTTCAATCTGAGTAGTACTACGTTCTGTAGTTATGCAAACAGAAATTATAATAAGAAGTAGTCCTGTAGATAACTATTAAAATGTCATGAATTTAATGAAAAACCCCTCTTGCAAGATTGTAAGGAATTAACTTCCTTTGATCTACATGGCTGCACGTCAATAACAGAAACTTTAAAATCAGTAACTTGGTAGATAATTGAACAGATAAGTACAGATAGATTTACTGTAAAAAATATTTTAGGCATTAGTTTGGCAAGATAAGCAAGATATATCATGTTGATTTCAGCTGGTGACTGTGGTGTAAATGCATTCACAGTATATGGTACTCAGTACCAGTTATTAAAGACTGAAACTGGCAATAGAGGTTTGCACTACAAAGAAAACAACATATTCAATTGTAGATAAAAATTAGTTCTAAATTTCTCTATAATAAAACCTTCTAAGTGAGCAGTAATAACTTCAAACTTCAGTGTTTTGCTAGACTTTATGTAACTAGATTTTTTTCTACAAAAAGGAGTTATCTTGACCCTCAAATTAATTAGTTTGATTGCTACATTTATTTTTATTCTTTCCTAAGACTGGTATTAGCAGTGAATTGCTTGTGAAGAGCACAGAATAGAATAAAAAGGCTGGACTGAACTAATGTGTTGGTAGGAGGAAAAAACCTTTGCAATTTATTAACGTATTCAAAAGACTGTTACAAAACTTTACAATTTAATTATTGGAAGATTATAGAACTGCTTCAGTGCTTCTGAACTGTGTTAAATAAACTGTACGTGCAAGGAGTTATAAATGAAATTGTTAATTTAAGTGCATCCTTAGGGAATAGTAAGGGGGAGGGGTTATATTTTTTAGAGCTCCAAATGGATTTGAGTTTATATACAGTAATAAATTTTAACTACATTGTTAATTAACCCTGCCTCAAGCCCCTTTTTACCTTAGGGGTTGAAAGACAAAGTGTCTGTTAGGATAACTCACCATTCAGATTCTTAAAGATGTTTAGGACTGGGAGAATTTGCCGATAATAGGGCACCAAGGCCTCCCCCACCATGTCAGCTGACACCACCAGGTGCTGGAGGATTTTCAGCGTGATGCAGATGACCTGTCGGTTACGAAGGCTCAGTGCATCTGTGATGTAGAAAGAACAACAGGCAGAAAGAAGAATTAATTTCTAAAATGTAGAGGGAGGGGGAGGAGTTCTCTAATGGATAAATTTAATTAAACTGTACTCTGCTGGGGATTGTAAGTGGGCCTTTATTAGCCCAGCTTTGAAAGATCCCAAAGATGGATTGCAGTCCTGATGTTATAAAACACTGCCTTGTCTGATTGTTATTTGTTCCCACAATTTGTGCTGACTCTTCAGTAACCCAAAGAATGCAGCTCATTATTCCCTCATGCTGCCTATGTAATACTGGCATGGTCCAAACAAATAAAAAATAAACGTTCAGTAAGTACCATTTGGGGCCAATGGAACCGTACAACTGCAAGACAACCTGCGAAGGTTGACAACAGATACATTGTAGTGCAACAATTACTGTTTGTATGTTTGTACTCAAATATTTCATGATCATTTTATTCATTCAACTAACAATTCCTACTATTCTGAGAATCAGTACAATGAAGCAAATGTTTATAGGGAAAAAAAAACCTACAAAAAAAAACCTTGTAGGCTTTTTTAAAAAGACAAACATTCTAGGAAAAAAAAAGATTTTGTCTTGACTACTTAGATTTTTCTCTCAGCTTTCATTGTCATGCTTCTAGTCTTATGACACTAAGACATTTCATAAATACGTTTTGTTTCTCTTCTCTTTTGATTTTACTAAAAGCAAGTACTTTGCATTGTCTTTTGTAATTAAAAATGAGACATGTTTGAAATATATTTTTTTTCTTGCAAAATCCCTCTAGTTATAAAACCTCTTCTGAAATTAGGCAGCTGGAAGCAGCTGTCAAATTTGGTACACTATTATATATTGGTCTAATTCTCCAGTGTTCTGCCCACTTACATAGATGCTTATGTCACTGCACTGGGAAAGCAAAAAATGTAAAAGATAAGCTCATATTCAATACTATATGTTTTATAATCACAGAAGTATATAAATACATGATTCCGTATAACATAATGTAAGCACTTGGAAGAAATTACAGCGAAGAACACAGTGAAATTCAAGGAGGAGCTACTAACAACTTCTTCAAGAACTTCCTTTCTACGCTGAAGTAATGGGATTCAGTATTTCTGGCACTAAGTTTTGTCAGTGCACAAGAATGCCGTTTCATAGGGAATGAAGAAGCATTCTCACACAGGAGCAATGTCAGTTTTTCCATCTCTTCAAGTAAATGTACTGTGTCCCACCCGCTTCTGTTTTGTATCACATCTGCCGAGTATTAAAAATCAGAGCTACAGCTCCAAAGCAAGGGCAAAGCAGATTGGTTGTGTGAATGTGCAGAGACAACTCTTGAAAATCAACTAGTAAGTAACCTGCCTTCATGCCTCTTTGCATGCTCATGAACAGTATACTGAAACTACTATTAAACAACAGAGTTAGAGAACCCAAGGTATAAAGGTACTGCACTGCATCACAGGGTGATTCCAAGGGAAAGAAGTGTTGTTAAATGAAAATATGGACTGAACTCCATACTTCTTATTTGCCAGTCCCTACTGTAGTCATCAGACTACACCTAATTTCATACTGTCTCTGAGCATATTAATGTGTGGACAGGAAGTCCATCAATGCAGCATGCTCACACTAAGTTCCAGTGAAGAGGTTGAGTGAGTATTTGTATTCATTCATAGGAATTAATTCATACAAATATAAATTAAATTAATAAAATTATTTATTCATACCACCACTAATAATTAACTTAAGGGGTGTAAAATATAATCAATGACAGAAATCACAACTTCTCAATCCTTAATCAACAAATTGTACCCACTTCCAGGAATAGTTCTTCCTGACTGTAGAAGCTGGTCTAGAGGATGAGAGACCTTATTTTTAGGCATGCAGATGGTGTCACATAAGCAAAGACAACCCTGGTTTCAGTGGAAACCAAGACTGTCCTGGTAGCGATTAATTCCTTAATAAAGTCAATAGTGTGAATTATCTCATGACTTAGAAGGTATCCCAATGAGTGCAGCAAACTGAACACATACTGAATCCAGAAGAATGTTTTCAAAGAACTCATCACAGAACCTGTCATGCAAGTTTCCTCACATATGAGTTGTGCTGTAGGGGCGCTTGCTGGAATTTTAAACAGTAATACTGGCACTTGTTTCATCTACGTGCTAAAAAATCAGCTGGATACTTGTCCCACCTCCCTCAAAAGAGGGGCATTCCATCCTCCATTTGACACACAAACCAAAAGACGGAGTTTGGATCAAGTTTTTGGATACTAAAGTGATGGATATGGTAGAATCAAACTGACTACAGAATTTGAGCCTGAAGCCCTTCAAATTGCAGAAATCTTCAATGTGCGTTAGGAAAACATTTGTAAATATCAAAAGTAAGATCAAATTGATGGCAGAACTGTCGTTATTATTATTAGATATTTGGACTGTGGCTTGCCTAGCAGTCAACCAGCTACTGGCTGATTATATTAGGCACTGTATAAACATTTAATTAGAAGCAGTCCCTGCCCCAAGGATACGTCAATTTCAAACATATGTTTATCTTTTAAAAATCTGGTAATTATTCTCTGCATACTACCATCACTGTAGACCATTCTCCCACATGAATCAAAGGAAGAAAATTTTAATGCAATATATGAAATAAGGACATTTAAACATGATGTTTTCCTGTGCAACCTGGTGTAGTTGGCAGGGGGATTGGACTAGATGGTCTCCTGAGGTTGCTTCCAACCCCTGCCATTCTGTGATTCTGTGATTCTGTGATTTAGAAATATGTCAGTGATATCTGGTGGTTAACAGAAATGGAAGAAAGTACTAGTATCCTTGCACAGGAATAAAGCAGACCATTTAAAACCCTTAGTACAGTACAGCAACATATCCCTAAAGAAGGAAGCATGCTTAATATCCAAAGTATTCCAATTGAAAGCATGCTAGACTGTTGCCTCTTGACCTAGAAGTTTGCTATAAGAGGTAGATCTTCACAATAACAGCAAAGTTAATGACTAGTTTGCCTCTAAGTTAGAGATACCTTTTCACTCCCTAAAGGGATTTTAGAGGACTTCTCTCCCTCAATGGCATATATTTCCCTTTTGGTCATCTATTGTACATGCTATGCATTATAACATTCTGTTAAGCAGCAATGTTGAAAAGAGCACAATCTAATAAATTGACTCTGTTGCTTGGTAGTTCCCACATCTTCTTTAATGGCATATAAACTTGATGATTTTACTTGTGATGAGGATAATTTTTTACAGGAGACCCCCCAGCTTGAATAATTGCTCAATGTAAGTATATAACGCAGCATTTACTGCAAACATATTTTATTTTGTACTGCTACAGTTTTTCCAAACAAGTGTTTTCCAAAGTTCATCATAACTTTCTCAAATAAAAGAGAATTTTAAAATGTTAGTAGGTTATATATCTGGTGTCAAAGCTAGGTATCTGAGTCAGCTCTGTTTCTACCATTCAAAGACACAGTAATGGATAACTATGAAATTTGAAAACATATTTGAAACACTGAACATTTTTGGGATGGAAGTTTTTCAAAATGCTATTTATTAAAGCTTGTTAACAATGAGCTGATACACAATATCAATTCATTGACAGCTCCAGTGAATTTTTTTCATTAAATTTTATTGTCAATTGATATAAATTTAGAATTTTATTTTGTTAATTTCCTTTAAGAACAGAGACTTTTCTTAACATATATGCCACTTGTTTGCTTATCCATTTAGAGAGAAGCAGCTTACATATGAAGCAACAGAAATTATTTTAAAACATTCAAGTCTTTGAGTAACATTTCTAACATCTCAAAGAAAAACACCTAGAAGCTATGTAAGTTGGTATTTTTTATTTTTATGTGGCAGTTTGGAAAATCCTATTTCAGTCTCAGGTGTTGCCTATAATAGAAGCCACAGTTCTTATCTTTCTGATTGATACATTTTATAAGCCAGGAAACATAACAGCATTTCTCTCAGTCTACAGTGGATCTTTTCCATGACACAATGTACTTTCACAGAGCAGATCGAATCAGATTGTTCTTCCCCAGATAGCACACTGATAGCCTAAACTTTACAGAATCAAATCAGATTCTCCAAACTTCCATTTCTTCTCTAAATATTAAAGTTTATATTTTGGTAGTTATATTTAAAGTTATGTTGATAATTTATTTCTCTTTAATTTGCACTGGGCTTTAATTATATTCAACACCTTTTTCAAATAGACTTGTGAGTCTATGTTTAGAAATGCACTGATAGTTTCCATATTCTATGTAGGTCTCAAAACCAAAGATTAAAACCTATTTAGTTTGCATTCATATCTCCTTCCTAACTGGTAAATGAGGCATTTATTTTAGAAAACTCTTTGCCTGAAGCAGAACAAGATACATAGAGCAAGTCTCCTGCAGGGCTACAAGCACTCAGGATAAAGGGGCTTTGATTGTCATGATCTACCTAATCTTGTTGATCAAGAGCTTCTTTTCTTAAATTCAGACGCAGTTTTAAAGGACTGCTAACATGAAGTGTTCTCAAAATGTAATTTATTAAAGTGATACATACTTCTCTTACAGAGAATTTTGTCCAAAACTTTGAAAATGCATAATACTTAACTACCTGAACTGATATAATAGAAGTATTATTCTAATTTTACAGAACGATAATGAAGGTTGTTATAAAACACAGTGTTTCAATCAAGAGTGAATAAAATCCAGAATAACAACCTTGTGTGCTTTTTTTTTTAAGTCAGGGAAGATCCTGATTCAATTTACAATATAGATGTACAGATATTTCTTCCACTACAACTGAAGAAGTGATGTTTCAGTGACATGATGGGAAAGAGGAATAGGGGGCATGGCATGAAAATCTTAGTCTGATTTTGTAATCAAAGACTTTGTCTTGTAAAGCCAAAGCCTAACACGCAGAAAAAGCTAAGATCCATAACGGAATCATTGATACTTACAACAAACATGATCTAGCAAAATACTGAAAAGTCAGTGGCTTTTTTTTCAGCTTTAGTTGTGCTTGCAATTATAGTGTTTTACAAGAACAGAACCTATACAATTTCAATTCTATTAACATTTGCAGGCCTTGTTTAATTAACTAGTATAAAGAACACACAGAGTTTCCATCCATTCCTAGATGTACATTCCTTCCCCTGTGCTGCCCCAACTACCAAACTGCACGGAATATCCACCCTCTCAATTAAAACAGTTTTGTTATCAGTGAAATGTGATATCATTTTTTAAAAAGATTTCAGGAATGATCTGGGGAATCAAAGATCTGTAATGTTGGCATCTGTACTGCAGAAATTAATATTGTGTTCTAAATGTACAGTAGGGTTTCGAAGAAGAAGAATATGGACAAGAAAAGCCTGATAATATGGTTTTCTTAGATTTCCAAAAGGTATTTGATAAGGTCCCTCATTGAAGGCTTTTAAAACACTTAGCTGCCATGGTTTCCATAAAAATAAATAATTGTTTAGAGATAGGAAAAGAAGGCAACAATAAAAGGCCACAAGGAGTGTCACTAGTAGAGCCTTGCAGGAATCTGTGCTGAAGTTCATGTTTTTCAGTAGATTCACAGGTGATTTGGAAGAGATGTTTTCTAATGAGTAACAAAGTTTTCTGATGATACCAAGTTATTCCAGATGCCAAAGCTAAGGGCTGACTGAAGAACTGCAACAGGACTTTACAGTATAGAGTGACTGGATGATAAAATGGCAGAAGAAATTAAGTACTAATATATGTTAAATATTAACAAATTAATAAATTTTGGAGAGAATAGCTCTAACTCTAACTTCTAAAGTGAGAGATGTTAATTGTACACTTCACTTTCCACACATGGATGAGATTTCACTTTATTGAATGAGAAACAAAGTTTTCCTCATAGAGAGGAGTAAAGAGGAGTAATAGAAAATCTAGTTTCTACACCATTTGAAACTACTTGAAATGACAAGTTTTGAGTAGAAGAATCTAACATAAACCTTCTAATTGCAATCACTTGTACTGGTTGATGGAACATACGGGGAGAAATGTTTTGATATTTAAGAATCAAGATAATTTTTTTCTTTTAAATCAGAGACCTTTGCCTTCTTTAGAAGCATTTTAAGTCTATAAACCCAAGGTTTTTTAGAGTTAATTTGCAATCTGTGATCTTAACAACCAGAACCAATTTTGAAGAGCAACAGCCAGTCAGAAGGAAAATAATTCCATTAAAATTTTAATTTATTTTCTGTACATGACAGAAATCAACTTACATGATTTGCAGAAAGAAAAAGACTACAACCCAGAAAATCATATTTATTTCATAAAAATCTTTCAGTATTTTGTGAAATAAAGAAGTATTTAATGACTAACAAAAACTCTTAGATACAGTGAAGTTATAAGAGGAGAAATATAAATATATATATGCTTAGAACAACTGCTAGCAACAGGTTCAACTTTACTTATCTAAATACAACAGTGACACTGAGTTGACATTAAATGTCAATTAACTACACTGTTGTCAAAGACAACAATCCACATTTTACATGCAAATACAATGTGGAGAATAAGAAAGCAGAAATCACTTCAATTTAGAAATGTATTAAACATTAAAAAGGACTCTGTAGGTGACACTGAGGGAGGACTGCTCTGTTTATTTCTCTGTATCTAATTCACAAAAAATTTGTTTCTCTTAATGAAACATTTTCAACAATTCTTAAGGTATCCTTGATCTACTGTGTCACAGAAGGGATTGTTAACAGCATGGAAAAACCTCAAAAAGGAAAACTTCAATTTTCCTTAGGATGGAGATTATTCTTTTTGGACTCAGAAGTGCTGGCCTGCTGACTGCAACTGTGTAGAAACAGTACTTCTATCTAAGTTACAATTTAAGTGCAAAGACGTAAGCTTTATTGGTTTCTAGGCCTAAGTTCAGATTGCCTACGTGTCCATTTTAGGATTCACAGCACAGAACAGAAAAGATTCTGGCAAGTGGGTGATCCAAGATGCTTAAGAGTTTAATTTCACATTATTTTCTTCATTATCAAAATTGTATCAGGATGTTCCTACTGATCAGCTCTACTCACTCCAGCTTCTGTGCTATTGCATACTATTCCTTCATTTGTGACAGTGCAGCTATAAACTACACCATTGAAATGATCTGAGTTTAAAAGTAATGCCACTCTGAAAATATTTTGGCTTTATTTTAGATTTGGTGGTCTGCTCTTTTTAAAAAATGCATCTAGATATGAGATTCATTGAGCTACTCCACAAATAATTGCATTAGTAAAAGTCAGTTGCAATGAACTGGTGTGTGGGAGTTGGAACTATTGGTCCCTTTGTGTGTGTTAGAGCTGGAAACTCCTCCAACTATATTGCCAGCAAAAAATTGTAAATGGTAGCACACTCGCTGCCTTTGAAAAAAGAGGGTGTGCTTCCACACACAGTGTTGGATGTGCGTGATGTTACTCATAGAAATATCAGACAAAGGCGTAGTAACTTCCTGCCTTCTCAGTGTTTGCATCTGCACGTGCGTCTCCTGTTGAATCTGGGGAACTCCGCAGTTAGGAATCTCAGAGTTGCAGGAATGTAATGAAAGCAAGCAAAAGGACCTACAGCTTTTCTGATCTGGCATTTTTTATGGCAAATGTAATATTAAAAGCAATAATTTGCCCAAAAAATTAGTATCCAAAGGAATTTTACGTTCCCATGATGACCACGCAGAATTTAGAACAGGAGTTTTCCATTGACAAGCACATGGCATCTCTCACCCTTTTTGTGGCAATTCTTGGCTGGCTATAAGTAATGGTAGGCCACAAGTGAGTTTTAAGATATTATTGAAACACATGGTGAGGCCAGAGAGATCTCCCTGTTCCCTGAACATAAAGGAATTAATTCTTACATGACCTACAGGCAGCTTTGCTTGCCGCTGCAGGGGTGTGTGCCTGGGTTCTGTTCTGCTCTCTGCCATCAATGCAGTTTGTGATGTGGGGCAAAATGAGCCTCCTTCTACCTCTTTACCTGTTTGCAATATGAAAATAGTAATATGAATCTTTCTGGCAAAGGAAAATGTACTCTGCTGTGTGTTGTGCATCAGAATTTTCATAATACCTCTACAAAGTACATTGACCATATATCTCAATTTGTGAATCTTTGTTCTAGTTTAAATACTTCAGACAATGGGTTTGCCTACATCTTCTGTGAAACAGCGTAAAAAGTTTTAAGACTTTAAACTATTCACATTTTCTGATTTAGCATTTTTTAATTTTTAGTACAATTCCTTACAATTTTCCTGATTTTTATGCCATGTAATAATTACATTTATAAGCTATTTTATCATGTTTTACCACTGTAAGGTACATTACATTATATGTATTCTGAATTTTTATTTTGATAAATCAAAAAAACATTTTGAACATTTTTTTGTCTTTGAGGAACCAATGCCCCTAATCTGAGACTTTTTTCCTTCCTCTGAATTTCTAAAAAAGAGTGCCTCTCAATGTGACAACCAAACATAAGACATCATTTTTCAACTAAATGGCATTCTTCCGTATTATTTTAGGTATTTAAGTATTTTTCAGGTATTTTAGGAAAGAAACTGCACTTGTTAATTTCAATTACCTGGCTTTTGTTTTTCATTGCCTATTTGCATAACTAGAGGGAAAAATGTTTAAAGGATTTGGGCTTACAGTAACCCACAGATTCATTAAGTAAAATCATTTTCGTCTTTAATGATATAGTGTTCAAAAAAGTGTGAACTTTAAGCAAGGATGGTGTGGAGGATAGATTTATCCTTAAATCATTAAAATATAATACAGAATTCTAATATTTAATTTAAAATGTTTTTAGAGAGCAGCTCTTTACTAATATTTTCTTTTGATGCACATGCAGGAGTGAAAACTGCTTTTAAAAGCATTCTATCTGTAGAGTTATTTTTGTGTCTCTCTTTTATTCCTTTCCCTTCCATCATATATATTACCTTGACTAACAATAAATTGATTCACTATTTCACAGTAGAAATATGGTAGTGGTCTAGAAGAAGACTGGTTAATCAGATCTAACTCACCCAGTGGGACACTTTGAAGACAGTAATATGCGTAAAACATAGCTGAGTTTATTGTGGATGCAGCTGAGTCACGGAAATGTATAGCTCTGACTACACTGCTGTGTTTCACATTCATAGCAAATTTAAAAGCTCTGAGAAGTACCCGTTTTCAGATTTCTTGAAATGGTGGTGTCTTTTTAAAATATTAATATGGCTTTAATTAGGAAGAAGCCTTTCTCATTTATAATACTTAGACTCTTCACACATTAATATGTGTGAATACAGAAGCTTTTTAAAATAAAAAATAAGCACTGTAGAATAAAATAAAGCAGAAATAACAACTAAATTTAGCTAGCAGATTCTTGAATGTGTTCGAGCATCGTAAATTATGACTTGATTGAAAAGACTATATATCAAACCCATATAAATATCTTTACCTAGTAGCTTCTTTCTAATGCTAAAAGATGAGTAACAGCTAAAGCTTCCAGGTAATTATTTCTAAGCTACATCCTGGACTCAGCAAGACTTTTAAATCCTAACTGAGTAGCTGCTGTCATAAACTTGCAATCTTTTCTCAAGAAATTATTTCAGCTTTCAAAAAAAATGATACTATTATAAATATATCTAGGTGGTGTTAGAAATACAGATTTAAAGAAATGACATGATTCCTCTCTTTATGTGTTCCCTTTTTAGAGAGAAAAAATATATCAGTTTTTTTTATAACCTTTCTTCAGCATCACTTACAGAGTAACCATTCTGAATATTATATATTCCTTTTGAAATTTTAAAAAACTACAATAAGAAAGATATAATGACATCTATAAATTATCTTTTTAAAATGGAGAATAAATTGAATGAAAAAAATCACGATTCTGACCCTTCTAAAAGTATTATTTCAGTATTATCAGGCTCCAAACTACACTCCCTTTCTCCTTTTCCAAAACTGTGTTTGACTCTATTCATTCTGTATCACAAATACCATTACTGATCAACAATAAAACAGAAGCCAAGTTAGCAAATATGAGCACCTATTAGTATAGGTGTAGTATGTGGACTTCAGAATCATAATACCTAACTAAAGAAGGATGATGGTTCAGAATAATATCTTGTCGAGGTACTGATCTAAAGAAACAAGAAATGAAAAAACAATATAGCCAAATGACTAGGTGTTTCAAGAAAAGCAGTTTTAGTTTTAGGGGTATTACACTTGTATTAAAACAATTTATTACATTTAACTTAGTTTTTCTACAAAAACCTATGCTTGAATATATAAAAACTTCAAAATTAATATTTTAAAATGCCATAATTTTACATACAACACTAATTAGTCAGGCAGAATCCCAATTTAGAAAAGATACATGTATATGCAAAGTAATGAGAATGATGATAGAAAATATATGTAGTGAATAAATATAAAACAACTGCAGAATAAACAAAAGGACAAAAGAAACAATTCCACAAGTTTCATCTGGTGATTTCTCCTGTCATTTCAGATTAACTGGTTTATACACTAATGGATTTACATAATAAATATATAAAATCAGGTAAGAAAATGTCACTTTACATTTCCAAAGACCAAAAGCCACATAGTAATAAGAAAAAACAATAAACAGACTGTTCTGGATTACTGCACACACCAGGCGACTGAAGGCATAAGCCTTATGGTATTATACCTTACAATTTACTAATGTTTGCAATAGCATCAATGAAATGTACAGCCTGTCATGTTTTATTGCTTAATTAGCAACTTGTCAAAAACCTACACTATATAAATGCAATTTTAGGGATTCTTTTTTCCCACACGTTTACCTACTTTTTATTGGAGTAATGAGATCAGGAATGACAGGAAGAATCTTGTTTCCACCATGTTCCAGCATGTCATGGATTCCTTGACGAGCAAAAAACTCATATGGAAATGTCATTTCACAAAGTCCATCAAAAAACAAAGGCAGATAATGATTATAGTCCAGCTTTTCAATCTCTACCTGAAAATAAAAAAATAAACAAACAAATAAATGCAATTTTTCAATACTTATACATTTTAATCAGGCTGATAGATAATTCATGCCATCTACAAAGGTATGCTTAGTAAATAATAATTAATTTTATATCACTGCAGAATACCATTATGTCTCAAGTATGGTTTATAGCCAGATATTGAAACCAGAAATATTAGACCTAAATAAAAGAATGAAAATTAACATGTTCCCATATATTTTTACTTTTTGATAAGTCAGTACCAGATTCTGATATTCTTGCTTATACACCTTACTTTGTAAGTTAACCACAGGAATCAAACCAGCCATTTTAAGAATAACATTCTGTTTATTTCAGAAAAATCTGATCTTTACATCTTCACTTGGACACTCAAAAGAACAAATAAGAGAAAGAAACCTGTAACCAACAATTATCAGGCATGGCACAAATATTAATATTTGTACAGAATTCCCAACTTTCTAGAATATCGACCTATTTTTATTTCCTATTAATTTCGGGAGCAGAATTCTAGAGAAGTTCCATGTGTCTCTACTGTGAAAAAAGGTAGAGAAATTAGATACGTATTCCTAATAAGAATCTCCCTCCAATACTAAAATACAAAGTATGCTAACCTTCCCAAGTTATAGACTTTGTGAGGGATTTTGCACTCTGTCCTAGTTTTCTTCCCTTTTCCTTCTTCTGCCCATCAACATCACTCTGATGTTACATACACTCAGGGTAGCCAAAGAGAACCAGAAATTGTTTGCTTTCAGCCTATCAAAGCTCTGGATACAGCTAAAAGAAATGACAACATTAAAGCACCTTCTCTGAACAGAATATGATCCTCAAAATCATTTGCAGATCAATCCATCTCTTTAGTCATCCACTTCTATCTTTAAAACACTGCTTAGCTGCTACCCTATTTCTCCAGTGAGATTATATTTTGGAATTGAGTTGATGCTTCCTCCTTCACACCTAACAAGCTTTGTCACATAGACCAAGTTGAAGCTCCAAATATCCTAAAAAAAATTTGTCAGGTTAAGCAAACAAATACCCAGCCCTTGATTTCCAGCCAGGAATCACATTCTCACTTGAATTGTGGAAGGAAAGTTTCATAAAGCAGCCAAGAATTGAACTTAGGTTTTACAATTCTCATGTAAATTCCATAGTCAGCAAGTAGAAGACATACATTCTACATTCATACATTCATTCATTACAGTCATACATTTCATTCATACTTTCAGACATAGTTCAACAAGGCCAAATGCAAGTTTCTACACCTGGGTTGTGGCAACCCCAAGCACAAATACAGGCTGGG
>NW_010308553.1:0-4491 GCF_000700745.2 Antrostomus carolinensis
TTGAAACTTTTTGGTTCTCCAGAAGAAAATTTGATTAAAAGCTACAAATTCATGTTCCAAAAAGCGCTCGATATCCGAGAAGGTGACACCACCATCTGGGGAAGGGGTTTCAGGAGGTGACCCCCCCCCCCAACTTTTAATGGTCCCCCCGTTTTTGGGGGGGTTGTTTTGGGGTGTGGATGACGCTCGTGCTCCCTCCCTAGTGTTGTCCTGGAGGATCGAGGAGCTCGGTGACACCCTGAAGAGCCACCATCACCTGGAGGACTTCGCTTCCGTTTTGCTCCCGGCACAGGTGAACCCCAAATCCTGTTTTTTATGAGTCTCACCTCATTTTTGGGGGTAAAACCAATCATTTTGGGGTTGGTTTTTTTTTTTTTGGCTGATTCTCTCTCAGGAACCGGTGACCGTTTTGGGGCAAATCAGTTGCGACAGCAACGGGAAACTCAACGCTAAATCTGTCGTCCTGGAGGGTGACCGAGAACATTCCTCGGGGGGACAAATCCCCCTCGACCTCTCGGAGCTGAAGGAATATTCCCTTTTCCCTGGCCAGGGGCAGACACAGGGATTTTGGGGAAATCCCCCCAAATTTTTCCTCCCCCCCCGCCCCCCCAAAAAAAAACCATTGACCTTGACACCCATTTTCTCACCCGCCCGTAGATCGTGGCGCTGGAAGGAACCAACAGCACCGGCAGGACCATGGTGGTCTCCAAGATTTATGAGGTGACAACGTGATGCTGCCGGTGTCTCACTGACTGTTACGAGGCTGGTTTTGGGGTGAAAAAGTCTTAATTTGGTGATAATTAATGATTTCTCTTTAGGGGGTGCCCCTTCCTTTCCACACACCGCCGGAGCCGTTGCCAGGTGAGCCCCAACACTTCCTCTACCAGTAGCTGCAAACCTCCCTGCCAGACACGGGTGACTGATGTCCCCAAAATCTCTCTTTTTATCCCCAAATTCTCTCTTTTTGTCCCCAAAATCTCTTTTTTTATCCCCAAACTGCCCTTATTTTTGTTCCTCACAGAGCAGAGGATGGTGTTGATGGCCTGTGGACCCTACACCACCTCCGACAGCATCGCCTACGACCCGCTCACCGACCTCATCGAGGTGATCGTCCGCGACCGCCCCGACGTCTGCATTCTGGTGAGGGGCTGGGGACCCCGATTTGATGATAAAAACCCAATAATTTATATTAATTAAACTCACAGTATCATAAAACAAGAAGCCACAGCATAAAAAACACACTTGAAGTTTCAAAATCTGGAAAATCAACCTAAAAAAGTGTTGCTGAGGCAAAAGTTGGCTCGGGCATAACCCCAAAACACTCATTTTTTTACCTTAAAGTGATAAAACACTCATTTTTTTTATCCCAAAATGACCCAAAAAGTGCTGTTTGAAAAGGAAATCCCACTCTGAGCGTCCCCAGCCGCCAGCCCGCTCGGAAATGTCGTGCTGTTTTTATCAGTTTCCCTTTTTCAGCTCAATTTGCCCCGATCATTTTGGGGCCACGGGATCAAATTTGCTTCATTTTGCTTAATTAATAAGAATAATTGAAAGATTCCCTTTTTTTGGGGCGGTTTAACGTGTTTCACTCATTTTCTGGGGCTGACAGAGCGTGGGGGGGTTGTTCCTGCTTGTGATTTTCTCTGATTTTTCACCTTTTTTTCCCAGTTTGGGCCGTTCCTTGATGCCAAACACGAGCAAGTGGAGGTGAGAGAGAGCTGCGGCCACGCGGGGGATGATTGGTGGGGTTTTTTTCCCCAAAACTGGTGGATTTTGGGTTGATTGATCCATGATTTTGGATTTTGGGAAGGCAAAGAAGCTGGGGAAAGGGGTTGAGGGTGACTTGGCGTCCTCTTTTGTACCTTAAAAGAAGGAGGAATTGTGCAAATCCCGTGGTTTCCCCTCAATTCCCAGAACTGTCAGCTCCTGGGACCCTTCGCCGACGTGTTCAAGCTTTGCCTGAAGACGATCATCGAAGGGACGAGGAGGTGGGGACGGCGGCTGCGGCGAGTTCTGCACTTTCCACAAGTAGCTGTTTTTAAATTTTACCCAAAAACTCCTTTTTTTTGGCACCAAATATGATCTGGATGAGGGGGGGTTTCATTGATTCCTCTGAGGGAAAAGCAGCAGAGAGGGGAAATCACCCCAAAACGCCTCCTCACACCCCCTGACCCACCGCAGCCTCCGCCTCTTGGCGCAGCCAGACCTTTGCCTTGATTATTTTTTACTAAATTGGCTAAAAAAGTGGTTTTTAAGCTTTTTTTTTTGCTTGCTTGTCAGGTTAAATGGGGGTGAGGTCCTGTATTGTTGGTCAACACCCTCCGGGGGCTTCGATCCCCAGGAAACATCATCACCTCGCAGCCCCTTTCCCTTCACCCCGGGGTGAAACATCTCTCCTGCGAAAGCCGAGAGGATTTTTGGGGAGATTTCAGCAGATTTTAGGTCTTCTCGCTACTAGAATGCCCCAAAATGGGTTCTTTTGGAGGGTTTCTGGCTGTAATTTTTAGGTGAAAGGCTGGGTTTGGGTGTTGAAATGTTCCTCAGCTCCACCTGTTAATTAATCAGCTGGTTTTTTCCCTCTTTTTTGCGTCACACCGGCTCTCGGATCATTTTTATCCCCAAATCCCCTGTTTTTTCCCTCTTTTTCTCATCACACCGGCTCTCAGATCGTTTTCATCCCTGAATCTCCTGTTTTTTCCCTTTTTTCTGGCTCTCGGATCATTTTTATCCCCAATTTCCCTGTTTTTTCCCTCTTTTTTCCGACAGCACCAGCTCTCAGATCGTTTTTATCCCTGAATCTCCCGTTTTTTCCCTTTTTTCCTCATCACACTGTCTCTTGGATCATTTTTCTCCCCAAATTCCCTGTTTTTTCCCTTTTGTTCCTCATCACGCCGGCTCTTGGATCATTTTTATCCCCAAATCCCCTGATTTTCCCTCTTTTTTTCCGACAGCACCAGCTCTTGGATCATTTTTATCCCCAAATCCCCTGATTTTCCCTCTTTTTTTCTAACAGCACCAGCTCTTGGCTCATTTTTGTCCCCAAATCCCCTGTTTTTTCTCTCTTTTTCTAACAGCACCAACTCTTGGATCATTTTTATCCCCAAATCCCCTGTTTTTCCCCTTTTTTCCTCATCACACTGGTTCTTGGATCATTTTTATCCCTGAATCTCCTGTTTTTCCCCTTTTTTCCTCATCACACCAACTCTCAGATCATTTTTGTCCCCAAATCCCCTGTTTTTTCCCTCTTTTTCTCATTGCACCAGCTCTCGGCTCATTTTTATCCCTGAATCTCCTGGGTTTTCCCCTCTTTTTTTCCTCATCACACCGTCTCTTGGATCATTTTTCTCCCTGAATCCCCTGTTTTTCCCTTTTTTTCCACCAGCGCCGGCTCTCGGATCATTTTTCTCCCAAAATCCCCTCTTTTTTCCCCTTTTTTCCTCATCACACTGTTTCTTGGCTCATTTTTCTCCCCAAATCCCGTTTTTCCCTTTTTTCCTCATCACACCAGCTCTCAGATCATTTTTCTCCCAAAAACCCCTCTTTTTTCCTCATCACACCATCTCCCAGCTCATTTTTCTCCCCAAATCCCCTGGTTTTTCCCTTTTTTCCTCATCACACCCTCTCCCAGCTCATTTTTTCTCCCAAATCCCCTCTTTTTTCCCCTCTTTCTCCCCCAGCGCCGGCTCTCAGCTCGTCTTCGTCCCCTCCCTGCGCGACGTCCACCACGACTTCGTGTACCCGCAGCCGCCGTTTCTCTGCCCCGAGCTGTCGAAGGACGACAAACCGGTAACCATTTCCTTCAGCAATTCTGCTTTTTTTACCCCAAAAGAAGCCAAATAAGACTGAATTCCCAGGAAAACCCCCCCTCCCCGTCCTTGCAAACAACCCTGCGCTGCTTTGGGTTGAAATTCCCCTTTTTGAGGGGTGTTTTGGGTATTTAATTCAAAGTTTAACACAATTGTGGTGGTTTGGGGTGAGTTTGGGGTGGTTTAGGGTGGATTTGGGGTATTTAAGGAAAGTCCGGCGCGACTGCAGCATTTTGGGGTGGGTTTGGGGCATTTTGGGGTGGGTTTGGGGCATTTTGGGGTGGGTTTGGGGGTGTTTAACGAACGCTTAGTGGGGGTGTTTAATGAAAGCTTAGAGTGATTGCAATGTTTTAGGGCAGTTTTGGGGTGAGTTTGGGATATTTTAAGGTGGGTTTGGGATGGTTTGAGGCACTTTTGGGATGATTTTGGGGGTGAGTTTGGGATATTTTAGGGTAAGTTTGGGGCGTTTTGGGTGGGTTTGGGGTGGTTTAAGGCAGTTTTGGGGTGAGTTTGGGGCATTTTAGAGTGAGTTAGGGGTATTCAGGGTGGGTTTTGGGCACTTTTGGGGTGAGTTTGGGATATTTTAGGGTAAGTTTGGGGCGTTTTGGATGGGTTTGGGGTGGTTTAAGGCAGTTTTGGGGTGAGTTTGGGGCATTTTATGGAGAGTTTGGGAGGGTTTGGGTGG
>NW_010308553.1:4597-5421 GCF_000700745.2 Antrostomus carolinensis
GGCAGGTTTAGGGTGGTTTAGGGCACTTTTGGGGTGAATTTGGGGTATTTTATGGAGAGTTTGGCAGGAAGGGCACTTTTGGGGTGAATTTGGGGTATTTTATGGAGAGTTTGGCAGGTTTAGGGTGGTTTAGGGCAATTTTGGGGTGAGTTTGGGATATTTTAGGGTAAGTTTGGGGCATTTTGGGTGGGTTTGGGGTGGTTTAAGGCAGTTTTGGGGTGAGTTTGGGGCATTTTAGGGTGGGTTTGGGGCATTTAAAGGCAGTTTTGGGGTGAGTTTGGGGCATTTTAGGGTCAGTTTAGGGCATTTTGGGTGGGTTTGGGGTAGTTTACAGCAGTTTTGGGGTGAGTTTGTGGCATTTAAAGGCAGTTTTGGGGCAAATTTTAGCTATTTTAGGGCAAGTTTGGGTCATTGAAGGAAAGCTGAGCACTTCGGAGGTGTTTTAGGGCACTTTGGGGCTGTTTTAGGGTCTGTTCTGTGCCGACAAGCTCGGCAAAAGCTACAGCCCAACCGGTGTCACCCTTTCCCCCGGCAGCGCGTGCACTTGGTGCCGGATCCCTGCACCCTGGACATCGAGGGTGTTGTTTTCGGCCTGACCTCCACCGACGTGCTGCTCCACATGGGTGCTGAGGAGATCAGCAGGTGGGTGCTGGTGAGAAGCCGGGATGTTGGGAACAACGTCCAGATCCGACCCCAAATTCCCCAGGATTTCAGCAGAAAACCTCACCCGGCAGCGCTGCGTCTTCGGTCGCGTCCTCCGGCAGCTTCCCCCATCCCTCAGCGCCAGGCAGAGTGGTTGTCGGTTGTTAATTAGTCTAATTGTG
>NW_010308554.1:0-343 GCF_000700745.2 Antrostomus carolinensis
TCTGGGCCCCCCGGTTCAAGAGAGACAGGGAACTTATGTAGAGAGTCCAGTGGAGGCTGCAAAGATGATTAAGGGGCTGGAGCATCTTACAAGGAAAGACTGAGAGAACTGGATCTGTGTAACCTGGAGCAGAGAAGGCTGAGAGGGGACCTTATCAATGTTTATAAATATCTGAAGGGCAGGTGACCAGAGGATGGGGCCAGACTCTTTTCAGTGGTGGCCCGTGATAGGACAAGGGGCAATGGACACAAGCTGGAATACAGGAGGTTCCACTTAAACATGAGGAAAAACTTCTTTACTGTGAGGGTGCCAGAGCACTGGGACAGGCTGCCCAGAGAGGTTG
>NW_010308554.1:378-31908 GCF_000700745.2 Antrostomus carolinensis
GAGAGGGTGTGGAGTCTCCTTCTCTGGGCAACCTGTGCCAGTGTTTCACCATCCTCATTGTAAAAAAAATCTTCCTTATATCTAGCCTAAATCTACCCTCACTTAGTTTAAAACAATTTCCCCTTGTCCTATCACTACAGGCCCTGCTAAAAGGTTTGCCCCATCATTCTTATAGGCCCCCTTATAGTACTGGAAGTCCACAGTAAGGTCTCCCTGGAGCCTTCACTTCTCCAGGCTGAACAACTCCAACTCTCTCAGCCTTTCTTCACAGCAGAGGGGTTCCATCCCTCTGATAATTTTTGTGACCTCCTCTGGACCTGCTCCAAAAGGTCCATGTCTTTCAAATACCTCCACCACTTCTGTGGACAGCCTCTTCTAATGCTTGACAACCCTTTCAGTGAAAATGTTTTTCCTAATATCTAATCTAAACCTCCTCTGGTGCAACTTCAGGCTGTTTCCCCTTGTCCTGTCACTTGAACAGTCTGACCCCACCTCTCTACACCCTCCTTTCAGGTAGTTGTAGAGAGTAAGAAGGTCTTCCCTCAGCCTCCTTTAATCCAGGCTCAATAACCCCAGCTGCTCCTCATCACACTTGTGCTCCAGACCCTTCACCAGCTTCATTGCTCATCTCTGGACACGCTCCAGCACCTTAATGTCTATGGACAATATCCACTATGCACCATGGAACTTAATTTCTCCTCCCCAGTAACAATTACTGACATTTTAAACATTACAGTAGTACTTAATGCCTCCAGTAATGGTCTGTTGTGCTGCTTTACCAACACAGAGCAAAGAATTGGTCTCCAGCCTGAATTGCCTACAGCTTAATTAGGTATGGCACACATTACTTCTTGTGCTAAACTGCTGCAGGGAGATGTTGTATGTTGTTAAACAGCTGCTAGATTCTGCCCGAGAGGGAAATCTATTTATGGGTTGTATTTTTGGATTGTAAAGTTTGCAACTATGCTTTAGGAAACAGCCGAGCTATAGAACTGTGTTGAATTATTAAGAATGTTCAGTCACACAGAACAATAACCATAAAACAAGGAGTTAGACACTAGCTGGCCCCGTGTGGGTGGTGTAGGGGGACGCAAAGCATAGGTCATCCTGAGTGCAAGGGCTACTGCTGAGTAGCAATACCTAAGCAGTCAGAGACCATTAACAATTACCCTCTGGCCTGTGGAACTGGCTGGATCCAGACAGCTCAAAAACAATGTAACCTCACTGGAGAGACTGTACTTATGCAATGGGAAGTTCTGAGAGAGATTTCCTGACTCACTAAGGAATCTGGAAGTACAAATGAAAATTAAGATCTTTTTCTTCTTCAAGTAATTTGGAAAAAAAATTACTTCCTGATTTTCAGTAACATCTTAAGACCGAAGGTTCAGGTATATAGTTGGCAAGGCATGGGCTATTTCTATTTATCAGGTATCCAATTTGAATTCCCCTGCCAAGAACTGAATATTTAGGATTTCCATGGCAACGTATTTCTGAACCCATATTACAGTCAGACTGATGCGTGTCAACTGATACAGGGATGCAGGAGGTAGTGGCTGAATTTATTCAAGCAATCACATTCTCTTTTTCCAAGGCTAATGCACATGAATACTGAGTTAGCAAACTGAATTGACAGGGATTCCATCTCAATGAACATGTATAATGTTCTAGCCCAGAAGAGTAGCATTTAATTGATGAGTGGGATTATATTTACATAGCAGTTATAACAAAGTCAAGGTTGGCTTTATGTGAAAGACTGTTTGCTAGAATATCTTGCTCCTGGGTTGGCCAGGAAAGCTGTTCCTTCATGGGGAAATAATAATAATAATAATAATAATCATCATCATCATCATCATCATCATCACAACAAATTCACTCAGCTTTTACACGTGCTTCTTCTCATATTCTGCAAATACTCACTTCCTGAAGCCAACTCAATAGTCACATTGTGGTTGCCTTAGATACGTACCTGAATTTACTCCATTCTAACTTAGATGCTGGTTGTTTAACTGCTCAAGTATTAATAGTTATTCACTGTTATCCTCAAATGGCTGTTCGGTGGATAATGTGAAATGAATAAGAGCTCATTCTAAATCCCATATAAGTCAATGGGCATCTTTCTCCTCATTTCATTCAGAGCTGGAATTAGCTATCCCCATTGCAGTGCCCCCAGATATTCATTTTTTTTGTCCTCAAGACACCTCTGCAAGGTAAGGTCATTCTACTGACTCAGTTACACAGGTGGGAAGCTGAGGCAGAAAGGTTACCTCAGAATCACCCAGAAAATACATGGAGGTCCTGACCCTCATCATCCCTTCAGTCTGGATTTCTTTCCATGGATAGTGGGATGTGGACAGAGGAAAGGTGCATGCCTGAGTTTTGTTTCAACGTGGAGTTGGATTCAGGGGGAGGGAAGCAGCTGGACCTCAAATCCAGAGGCAATTTCATATCTTGCAGTTCTGTGTAGTCAGAGAGACCCACAGCTGTATTCAGATGTCTGCTTATGGAGCTTAGCATGGAGTGAAATTCTACTGATGCTTCCAGAAACAAGAGGGTGGTGAGGAACTCGAATGATCTATTATCTATGGCATGACAAGGAGAAATAGGCATGACACCTATGTTGAGTGATCTGTAAACCTCTAGCCACTGAGAAGAAGGAAGGACTGCACTCAGAAGCCTTACACAAATGCCACACTTGTCTTTCTTTGTTGGCTCATACAGGGAGGCAGGTCCTGGCACCCTTGACTTGCAAAATGGTCAGAAGTGATAATCCTTCTCTTGAACTTTGACAACAGACAGTGTGGTTTAGGTCCATCTTTGTTACTGCACTAGAAAGATATTCCTAAGTGGTTTAACTGAGGATGTACTGTGCTAAAGGCTGGGAAATAAATTCAGGTCTCGAGTCTTTTACCACAAAAAGAGTTTTCTTCTCTAAATCTGAGCTTTCAGAGTTCCCAGCCTTATTGCCATGGAAGTATTAGAATTGCCTTGTTGACATCATTAGCAAAGCATATAATAGATAGCTGACCTGCTCTGATATTTATCTTTAGGTCAACAGCTATTGAGACTCCAGAGGCAAATTAGAAAAAAAAAGCATAGACTCTTTATTAGTAGAACTTAATTTAACTGTGTTTAAACTTCATTAAGGAGTTTTTTTTTTTTATAAAAAAATGACCTTTCTTAATGCACTCTTTCTTTATAAAGTATGAAATAAGGATATTAGATTAGTTTGATCCTGGTTCTTATTATGCTCACACAGTAGATGAGAATGCAAAAATTCCTTCATTCAGTTAGGTCCTCTTGGATGTCAAATCAAAGACCAGGTGCTCCACAAGCCCATTTCCTTTCTTCAGTGTTTTATGTTTCCTAGTCCTGTAATTCCCCCCAGGAAACCAGAAGAAATCTTAATTTCTTATCCCCCCCCACCCCTCACCCCCATTAAAGTAACAGCTCTGGTCACTTAAACAATCAAGCACATGTTCTTACACTGTCTGCACCTCATGCTATCCATAAATGGTGATGTGGTAAGAAAAACCATGGAGGAAAGGAAAGGAAATGACATTAACCTTTTCCATCTGATAAATAAGGGCTCTATTCAGCTGCAATAATCCACATCCTTCCCTAGAGATCCAGTTAATGCAATACCTAAGGGCTCAGTTCATTTCAAATTATTTCCACACTGGCCAGCTGATTTCTTGGTGAATTTTTTGGTCCCCAGACTGAAGTATTCTCCCATAGCACATGTAAAAGGGCTAGAGCCCTCCTGTAGCTCCCACCCTCAGAGGTGCCAGAGGGTCTGTGTCATCCACATGGCTTATCTGTGCCCTCTAAGTCAACAGGATCTTCTGTGCTGATTTTCATGGACCCACCAATATGTAAGCACTGAAGACAGCATACCTTGTCCCATTTGCTGCTCTTCTCTGCAGGAGGCTTCTCACCTACCTATCAAACTTTAAGCACCTTCATTTTATAGGTAATAAAAAGAGAGTTTGAACTTCAAATGAGTGGAAATTTAGAGCAAGAGACTCAGGCAGTTCAAAAAAAAAAAGGCAGCCTGGATTATGCATGTTGTTACTGGGGTTGGAGGTGATGGATGTGGATCAGTGACCACTGCAAGGTTACTTGAGTGATCCACACTCCCAAAGGCTAAAAGCTGGGAATTAAAATAATTAAAATGTGAGGTTTTTTTTTCCCCTTTCCTCCTTTGCAATACACAGATGGCTCCAGTGTGACTGGTACCTGCCCAGCTCTACCTGCCCAAGAAACTTGCAAAGACAAAGAACTGTTTGTACGCATTGAGGCAGATGGTTTCAAAAGAGGACAGGGAGCAGAATCCAATTTCAAATCAGTGGGAAACAGTAGACTAATATCCATAGCAATATGCAAAAATCCTAGATTTATTACCTGAGTTGTATTGATCCATAGTTGATTGAAAGCCATGGGAATCTTGTCATTGGCATGAAGGTATTTTGGATTAAGTTCCTCCATTATGAGACATGTTCCTTCCTATTATTATTTTTTTTTTAAGGGAGTGGAACTAATTGAGTCTAATAAACCCAAGTTGTATGCAATTTTGCAACATTTCTGATGCTGTAATAAGCTGTACTCTGAGGGTTCATTATTAGACTGACTTGAAACTTGCTAGTTAAACAGGAAAAACAAGAAATCTGACCTCACTGTAGTACTTAATTGAAGTGCATTTATTGACTGATTTTAAGCTCTTATAGTAACTCTGTTTACTAAGAACTATGGACCAGCTCTTGGCTTGTATGCACCTTTAGCTCCTGGGGTGGACACAGCCTAGCCACACAAACACATGTCATGCTCCAGGCTTGCATCACAGGGTTGGTCCAGGACTAAGCAGGAAGCTATAGCTGGAGATTGGCACATTCTCCCTTGTTGCAATGTCAGCTTTTCTCCTCCTCCAGGAGCCCACGGGCCAGACAGCCCATATGGGGTCAAGACACCACAGGTAAAGCAGAAGTGTTGCATTGGGCATGTTTTAGTTCCTGGCTCTTTGGTTTTGGGGCAGCTAACAGGGGTCAGCAGAGAGAATAAACTCCTTTGGATCTACCCTGCCTCCTTAAAGAATTGTGCAAGTTGTAAATCTTTAAGAGGGATCTGGATCTCCAGCTTTTTAATGCTGAGGAGGAAGGACTGAGAAGACTGTTATACATCAGTAACCAAAGCATGCTGCAGCTGGATCTCTCTGCTAGTAAATCTACCTTTGATACTGTAATGCTGAGATTGGCATGCACTTAAATGCTAATACATTCTTATCCCCATCCCATCTGTATTAGAAATTAAGGCAGAAACATGAAGACTGTTACCATGCTGTAGCCTTAAGAACAGTTTCTCACTTCATAGAAGCTCTCAGCAGGCACTGGTGCATTCAGCCGTGATTCATTATCACTGAACTTTGGTGCTGGCCTTGGCCAGTTTTGTCTGGATTCAGTTAACTTGTTCCACTGGCAGGAAAGGTTTTTGAGCATTTGTGTTATCTCTTTGGAAATCTTAAGTAGGGAGCCACACACGATTGGGAACAGTTGCCTGATAGAAGAGACAGCAAATGCATTCTGCAGGACATGGGGGAGGAATGGAAGTCAATCCTGGAATAGATGGACGTGGCCCTCCCCTGATATAAGAGAAATTGAAGAAGGTTGGCTAGCAAGAGGTGGAACTTGACATGATTATATATGATGTCATACTGAATTTGTGTGATACTCGTTGAATTCATCTCTAATCTAGGTCACCATGATGTTAAACTAAAGTGGCTATTTTTTCCCAAAAGTTTTGGAGCACTTAGGGCTTTGCAGAGCTGTAGCTTTATCAGCACAGTGAACACTGGAACGCCAGCCGTAGTGACGCAGGTAAATGAAGTCTCTGAAACTTCATTGTTATAAACCAGCTGCAAATCTGACCCAGAGGAGATATGGTTTCTATTTAAGGAGTCTGTGATGCAAATTTATGCAGACGACTGTCATTAGTCTACTGTATGTTTGCTTGAAACAGCCGGGTAAGGAGGAGACAGCTACTCTGCAGAGAACAGACCATGGAAATTGCAGATTTGTGCCCAGACTGCCATCCTAGGAAAAGTGTTAGAGCACAAAAGAGACTTGCCTCTCAATTCTGTTGATAGATTGCAGGAAAGTGGAAGTGTAAAGGCCATTTCATCATCAGCCACCAACCTCTTGGCTCTTATTTCTTGGTATTTATTAACAAATACTTCTGCCCATGAGTCCCCAGAAGCAAAGCTCTGGGGCCAGGTGGGCACAGGCACAAGCAGAGCAGTGCACAGGAGTAGAAGCAGGTAGAGATCGTTTGACAGAGCCCTAATCTTGAGGTCATATTGAGATGCTCAGGGTAAGATCACTGTCTGCATCTTGTGTGTAATGGGCTCAGTTAAAAATCTTTGCAGTAGCAGGAGTTTCCAGGAAGGTTTGGATCTAGGTGAGCCAGAACACATGGAAGTCCTGTGGAAGCACACAACTGATAATATTGCTCTGTACTTCACATGCCTCTTTTTACACTGACCTCATTTTTGTGGCCAGTGTGGTCTCTTAAAGATCTCTCCCAGCTCTCTGGGATTACTATCACATTTCAAGTGACAGTGACAGAAGGTCTACTGGTCTCTATGCAACCACAGCAGAGGATGGAGTAGAACAGGAGTGTAAAATAACCTGCTTTCTGCTGTAAGTGCAGGCAGGTTAACAGCAGCAGAGGGTTCTAGGGAAAAAATGAAGACTTCAGACATCTACTGGTGGCTTTTATTATACATAGTGGTGGTGGGATGCAAGGATAAAATGCAAGGCCCAAAAATATTTGTGTTGCATGCAAAAAGCCCTTTCCAATTTTACAAAAATCCTCTTGTCAAGGCTGCTTTAAAGGGGCTATAATTATCTGTTGGATCAGTTATCAGAGAAATGGGAAAGGCCTGGGTCAAATTAGTCCCTGGTGTAAATCCTCTGGTGGCTTCATACTTATTGCAAAGTAGATCTTGAGCCTTTTTGAGGAAAAAAACTAAAAAAAAATTGGAAAACTGCTGGGCTCCCAAACGTAGAATATTTCTCATCAATTCAAATGTGCTGAAAGGATGGGATTTTCTGTGAACTTTTCCCAAACAGTCTTGCATTTTTTTCTCTCTTTGAGAGGGGGAGGAGTTGTGCCTAAAAAAACAAACCCAACCTGTCGTTCTCAGCTCTGCCAACCTGTCAGTCCAGCCATGCAAGAGAGAGGGAGAGAGACAGAGAAAAAGAAAGGAGGGAGTGAAATAGAGATTCTTTCAGATCTCAGCAGACATTAAGGTAAAGCTCATTTCTCATTTCTTTAATTAGCCTTGTCTCTGTGTGTGTACATGTAAACAGAAATTGTGTTACCTTCGAGAGTTTTAAACTAACTAAACAACCTGGGTGGGAATAAATTGTTCAACTTGTTCAACTGGAAGTGTATTTTGCATTGTAACCTGGCAGCTTGCTAGTTGTTGTTTGGAAACATGCTTTCTCTCTCTGAAATTCAGAAGGAGGGTTGGTGTTCATTTGAATATTAAAAAGAGGCAGAGCTTTAGTGCTTGTGTGAATAGATGTTTGGGAAGGATATTAAGCTGTGTAATTTCAGGGCTGAAGCCAGCCTCTAATTACTGAAGATCAGGATAAGAACTTGTTAGAGGAGGGAAATTTTTCCAAAGCTGCCTGTTGCAGGGCTCTTACACCTTCTTCTGGAGCATTTGGTTTTAGCCACTGGTGGAGACAGGATACGAGACTAGACAGACTGTGGGTCTGATCCAGTTTGGCAGTTCCTCCATTCCTCCATTCCTCCCTGTCCATTTCTGGTAGGGTTTATCCAACTTGTCATTACCAGAAGAGGAAAAAAAGCTAAGGTGCAGCAAAACTGCCGTCCTGAATTCTTGAGTTAGGAGGGCAGAGCAGCAGAGGCACTTTCAGCTCATACCAGAGGAAATTGAAGGTTACAGACTGTGAGAAATGTTGGCTGAAATGAGTGTGAGTCAGAAGAATCATTCTGCCCCAGAGCTTGTCTCGTGAGTCTGGTCTGGGTAACCAGTTTGTTGGAACTTTTGTAGTAGTAAAGGCCTAACAGTGAGGGCCTGAAACACAAGAAAGGACAAAATTTTGTTAGATCTGAGTGTCTATGTGTGAGGACCTATGTGAATGGGTATTTGTGCAGAAAAGTATGTGTCTAAGGAGTCTGCTGAGAGATTCTGACCTCTAGTATGACATGAAAATCTACAAACAAAGGTAAGAAAGGAAGAATTATGTCCATCCGCCTTAGAGGTAGTCCTATTTCTATATTTCTAAATCCTGAGCAAACATTTTAAACTGTACTGAAAACTCTGTAATATCTTTCTAAGTAGGTTGAGGCTCTGGGAAGGTCACATAGAAGGCAAACTGGTGGACAAGATTTCCTTTTCTTGTTGTGTATTTAGGGTTTTCATTCCTACTGCTAAGGTGTGCCTGCTGAAGATAACTTGTCTAGTAATACTAACCCAACAGACAGAACAAGTTAAAGGATGGCAGAGAAAGACAATACAATTGTCACGTTGCTCACTGCCTGGGTTGTGATGCCCTTGACCAGGGCTTTGGTTACATAATATTGGCCACTACTTCCTCAAATACTTGTGCCTTTGCTGTGGTTTGGGCTTGAAGCTCTCCTCCCATGGCAATGAGGCAGAGCTGTGAGCCTGGCAAGAAGACAGAGGTGATCCAGGTTAGAGAGGAGTGATCTGTGAGGTGGTCTGTCCATATGACCCTTCCTATGAAAAACCTTGCAATGCTCTTGCATTACATCACTTTCCTTTCCTCTGGTAGCATGATCTCCTGGGAACTTTGTGCTGGTGTTTCTTACTACCCCTGAGTCATTCCTCGTGGGGATGGTGATACAAAGGGAGACTGTAAGCTTTTAATACACAAAAGAAATTATTTTATAGATAGTGTTTTTCGTAGTATTATTAGAAGCTTTCCTGCCAGAATCAGAATGGAGAGGGAAGTGCTTTTTCAAGTGACTAAAGGAGATGGAGAAGAGGAAGCAAATGCTTCAGTTTTGGTGGGGATAAACTTTCCTACTGCTAGTCACAGTAACAGAAATTAGTCACTGAAAGAAGGAAAGGAAGAAAATTCTTTAGCTTTCATCATCTCCAAAGACTTCACTAACTAGCTTCACAGCACTTTTGCATCTTCTCTTCTCTTCTCTTCTCTTCTCTTCTCTTCTCTTCTCTTCTCTTCTCTTCTCTTCTCTTCTCTTCTCTTCTCTTCTCTTCTCTTCTCTTCTCTTTTCCTTTTGTTTACATGATTTAAAGCAATGCAACGAAGCCTGGGGCATCTACATGTCACATTCTACAATGCTGATGGACCTTTTTGAAATGGGGCCAAACATTCTGATGCACTTGTTTCATTACTGCTTGTCATGGTATGAATGTCCTGTTGTAACAAGATTGGTGCCAAGCTCCCAAGAGATCAGACAATTGATCTATGTACTGTCAAATGCAAGATTATAGTACTTGTTGATAAATGATTTAGCACTGCTTAGCAAATGTCAGTTGATCAATCACAGTTAACCAGCTGCAAACTCACTAAATTCAGGCAATGTCAAGGCCATCCATATTTTAGGTGGGCTTCATTAGTGTAGCTGTAACAACTCAGCACTGCAACAGAAGGGAATAAATGTCAGAAATAGAATTCAAGTTCTTACCAACTTTTCTGTATCTGTCATTCTGGAGGCAGAAAGTGCAGGGACTGATGTATTGGTCATTTGTTCAGGAAACTGTTTCTAAATATACACAGTTTTGCAGAGTGTTACCAGACAAAAAGGTTGAAAACTGATAAACCCTTCTACCAGAAGAGGTTTTGAACAGTTCTTGGAAAGATTACTTGGAAAACACTTCATATGGAGACAGTTCCTCCTTTCAACAGGACACTGATAATACACTTTGCTCAGTATTCTCCAGCGTGACTAAGATTCTGTAGGTTGGCTTCCCTTCTTTCTTTTATTAGTTACCTCTCTTGCCCAATATTCTCACCATGAGCTTTTGGTGAGAATGTTTGGTAACAGAACATCCGTTTCCAGTAACCTATTGTGCAATTAAAATGCCAAATGATAAATACAAGCAAGCCAAACAAAAAAAAACCAACCTCAGATTTCTTTTCTGTTTGCTTTTTAAATTGAGATAAGAGCTTGATTTGATTCTTCATCTTTTAATCTCATATTGTAAAAGCAGACTAGTTGTCCATCCTGTTTGGCAGGAAGTAATTCTGTAACCCAAGAAGCCACTGTGCTGCTTTTCACAAGGAACTGTTCATTTTTTGTAGCTTGCAGTCATGATAGTAGCACTGGTTCCTCTTTTTAAAGCAGTTAAATTTGTGTTTTGAGAGTGCAGACAGGGGAGAATATTCTTCAACTACTCACATGTTATTTGTGGTGACACGCTGGACCGGAGAATTGGAAGAGTGGAGAGTGTTTCAGCCCTTCATTTCCTGTGGAAAAATCCAGCTGAGGAAGCATTGAATTTTTGGTTTCTCTTTGCTGTCAACGTGGTAGAGGATAGTAGGTCAATACTAGCCTGAGAAGATCTAGAATTGACGTTTGATAAAAATCAGCAGTCTGGGAAACAAACAAAAGAGGCATTTTCAATGAACAATCATTTTTCAGACAAGTTTTTCTGCATCTCAAAGGAAAACCAAGACAAGGATTCACTAGGTGGTGTGAAATGAAGACTTATCTGGACAAAAGAGTAAAACTAGCTGGAACTTCTCCACGTATAAGAACTAAAGGCATCTCCATTCCTGAGGCAACTTCAAACACAAAGGTTCTCCAGTTCTTTCTAAAATGTTCTTTCTCAAACTGTTTTTAAATTGTCACTAATTTTTGTGTACATCAGTGTCTGGGGATTGATTTTGTGTTGCAGTACCAGTATCAACTGACTGTTTCTTTGCAAGCCTGCATCCTGGCAGTGATCCGACCTGAAGTAACTTTATTGACCTGATTTCTGAGCTAGCCAGATGACTCATTTTGTTATCCAAGCAATGTTGATCCTTAGCAGCTATGGGACAACATGCACATTTTCTAACTGGCATTCTCCCACTCGAAGATAGCTCCAATAAAGACAAATCTGAACAACTGAGATGATATTCACTTAATACATAGAAAAGTAGATGCCATGAAACACAGCCTACTTTCCACCAGAAATCTCACTGGGAAAATTCTATTCTATTTCTATTTCCACTCGCAAGCCTTAACCAGCTGTTTGACTATTAATGAAAATCCTTTTAGTTTTCCACAACTGAGTGAGAACTCTTTCCAGGAGTGGCCTGTGGTGAGATTTCTAGGGCACTCTTGCTTGGGATAGACTAAGGATATTAATCTTTTCATGGCATTTTGTTGCCACAGCTAGCTATTCCCCAGAGAAATGAGACAATCGGTGCCTCATGCGAAAAAAACCCACCCAAGTAACCCTTAAACAGCTTCTGTAAGTTTCTGTCATTCAAGTCTCAGAAATATTTGATTTAGACCTTTTCAATGTGAATAAATAATTAGTCCTGTGCTTTATCTACGTGAGTCTGTTCAAATTGAGTTAAATGATTGGTGTGGCAGAGGTTTGGATTGAGGTGTAGTTTCCCTGGTAACAATCGAGAGTGAAATCAGAACCTTTTGAGCAGCCAGTGGAATGTGGTTCTACTTGGATGACAATAGGTCAAAGCATTTTAACGGGTAAAAACGTAATCCAGTACAATAGGATTTATTGCCACTATGTCATCAGATTGACACTATTCCTGCAAATTCTTTAGCTTGTGACAGACTTCAACTGAAATCTGTTTAGTGGAAAAACTTGTAAAATGCCATTAATCATTTTGTTTTCCAAATCAACCAAAAGAGTCTATGTGTCTCAGGGGGTTAGAAAGAATATCTTCCAAGCGAGTGAAATTCAACCTCTCTGCACAAAGCCTTAATGAATGGCTGTTCTGGACACAATAAATGGTTCTAAGAACTAAAGGTTCATTTCTGCAGGGTGCTGAGTACTCTGGTCCAAGTCTATTGGAGAACTTCTGCACTTGCTTAAGTTTACACTAACAAAATAGTTTCCAGTGATTTCTAGGATGGTTATTCATGCTCTTAAACCTGATTGTATTTGCTGACAGACAAGACCTTGCAGGATTAAGTCCTAAACCAACACTGGAAGAAAAGATTCCCTGTTCATGGCAAGGGCATGGGGCAATATTTCATCCCTTCTGCTGACATTTTTCCAGCTTCTGCAATAACAATCTTTTTCTTCTGAAAGATCCCAGAGTGCTGTCTAAACTAATAAAATGCAGCCACAGCTAGGAGAAACAATGCATAAGATCAGGACAGGAGAATACGTTGCCTGCAGCTTTAAAGATATGTCAGGTTAGTGTGCCAAAGTCTGCCTCTCTACCCTGAAGCCAAAAGCATAAAAAGCATGACTTGGCATCGTTTGGGATGTCAGCAGAGGACCTCTGTCACACATAGGTGTCTAGAGCTATCTATTTTGTTGGCATGATAGCAGAAATGGCCCTTCACCTTCACTGTAGGTGGGTACCCCATTGAACCTTCTACCAAGTTTACTTTCAAACAGATGAATGTCATTCTCATTCATTATCCTTTAATATGAAAAGCAGATTCTCCTCAATCGTATGCCTGCTACTATGCATATCCTTTCATTGTTGATATGAGGCTTTTACAACAATAAAAATTCAAGCTAGTAAGTATTCCTCTCCTTGGAATTATTATGTAGTTGTGAAGAACAATTGAGCCAGACAATGACACAACCTGTTTCTTGTCTTCCTCAATGGGAAATGGGCTTTGAGTTTTGTGAGGATGTTCATAAACAGCCAAGGGTGTGTAAGGCAAAGAATGACCTCAAAGCTGAATTTTTACACAGGAGAACAAAGAGATCTCAAGTCCTGATTTGAAAAACACCCGAAGACCAAATCAATGGCATAATATTATAATTATCAACACACGTCATAATGTTGCTGGAATCCACTCTCTGCTTTTGCCTTTAAACACAAGTAAACACAAGCTCCTCTCCTAATTGCTCTGCAGCTGTCAGGCTCCATAAATGATGTTTGTACTGGCAGTAGCTTGGAGATAACTTCATCTATCTAGCATTCATATGGACTGGAGATTCATCCTTGCTTCTTTTTGTGGGATGTTTAGTGACATTATTGTTTTCAGATTGCTTTCCCTTTGTTACAGTACTTCTGGCTTCCTTCCAGAACCTTTTAGGTTACTTTTTAGTCTCCTTAATCTGTACTTTCTCTCATGAGCGTAATCAGCCTTGCAG
The DNA here is from genome assembly GCF_000700745.2 of Antrostomus carolinensis. NCBI lineage: Eukaryota > Metazoa > Chordata > Aves > Caprimulgiformes > Caprimulgidae > Antrostomus > Antrostomus carolinensis. The sequence goes on from NW_010308554.1 coordinate 13,688, forward strand.
TTGCTCCCAGACTAAGACACCCAAGTGGTGTGGCTTGCTTTTTCTGTGGGAAACACCACTTTATGTTTTTCACAGACTTCATTCGCTGAAGATCTTTTCAGTACGAAGTGAATACAGCTTAGCACTAGACAAAATGTTCCTGAGGAAGAATGCCACCAATCCAAGCTCATGTGATTCAGAGCTTGTCAGGCCTTGATAGCGATTTGAGGTTTAATTAATCACCTACGGATTTGTGTGACTTTTGAGCGACTCTAGCTTTGTGGCAGGAGAAAGTGCTGCTTTTACTCAGTTTTATTCAGTGAAAACATGAATAAAAACAACCCAGGGAGAATATAGGATAAAGCATCTCCCACTTAGGCTGGGTATATCAATCTTGAATTTAATTTTGTTGCCCAAAATTGGAGTGGATCAGGGGACAGTGAAAGTAAATTTCAAACCAGAGGCTGAAGTTCTGTTTAGTCATGCTGCTGCCTCTGATGACAGCACCCCCGTAAAGTTAATGTGTAATAAATGAGAGAGACATTTGTTTCACAAGTCCATAGCACCTATCAGGCAAAACAGAAAAGTTGTTTCTTAAAACAATCTTTGTTAATTGCTTTGGCAATAAAATCAACTTTACAGTAGTTTAGTTATCTTTTTTTTTGGTGAGTGTTGACATTTGTAATAGAACAGATTTTTATTTGATATATTTTTGTTAACATCGTCTTGATAAGATCTGCTCACTTGTTCCCAGTGTTTGCCTTTGAGAAGTAAAACAGGAAAAACACACAGCTGACTGAGCAGGTTCGTGACAAACATCTTGAAATGAGTTGAACCTCCCATAAGCAGCTCATTCAAGTCAGTAGTGCTGCTGAGTGAAAACCTTCCGTGCAAAGATCAGCTATAGAGGTACAGACCTTGGGCACTGAGGAAGGCATGATCAGCTCCTGTGCAAACCCCTGGAAGAAAAAAATCCTTTAACCCCCCCCCCCCCAATTAACATTTTAAATTATTTTATTTGTAAAATAAGCACTGTCACTTGTGGAAACAATTTGATATTTTTAACAGAAAATAATGTATTAACTTTTCCTGAGATAACTGAGGGTTTTGCTAATTGAATAAATTCATTATGATGGGACTGAGAAATCAGAAACCAGTTTGTTGCATTTCTCCAGTAAAGCCTTCAACAAGTACTTTACCCCTCTGACTCTAGTCTCAGGAAGGTTTGAAGCAGGCTTACGTTCATTCTTATAATGTGCTTATAGTTAAACATACGCTTGAATGTTTTCTTTTAGATTTAAACCCAATACCTTAGCTCTTAGATTCTCCTTATTCCACATGCCTGGTCTGGAATTCCTCTCAAGCCCTTCAAGAGCTGAAGAAACTGACTGCCTATGATTGAAAGGTCCATTCCTTGGGGAATCAATGGAAGAAGTCATTGGGAATTACTCACAAACCAGTTTGGCAAGTGTGAGTTTGACATATAGTGGTTGAAACATGGGTACAAAAATAAAGAAGAAAATATTTAGGAAATTACATAAAAAATATTAGCAGTCAGCAAAACAAATCAAAGAGTAAAACAAGGTGAAAAGGCCAAGAAGGAGGTTATGCAACCCACACACCGAGGTAAGAATAAACGATCCAAACACACACACACGTGATTTTCCAGTTCCATGTTATTTTAATTATCTGACTTGCAAAACACCAACATACTGTAAATTAGACCGTTGAACTTGGGAAGAGAATGACAGTTGAAAACAAGAGTGGCCAGCATCATGCTGAGTATAAGTCTTGAAAAAACAATTTCTGAGTTTCAGAGTAACCTGCCTTTCCAGATCACATGCAGCCATGCTGAGATGGAACCTCGTGAGGATGTCTACACAGAGGTTCAGCCATCTGCTCTTACAAGGTGTTGAAAGTCATCTCTGAAAGAAGCATCCCATTCCCAAATTTCCTATAGACCCTGCTGGAATTAAGTAACAATACGGAAAGTCAATATTCTGCCAAAGTCTGTGAACCAAAGAAAATGAAGGGGTTTTTTAAAAAAACCCCTTGTTCCTTAGAAAGTATTGCTGTAATTCCAGCAAGTCAAGCCAATTCTGAAGAGCAACGATGGATACTGCCTGCGGTGATACTAAGAAACCCAACAGCTAGATCTGATCCAAAACAAGAAAGCAAAGACAACTCCTTTGCTGACTTCAGTAGGATTTGGATCAGGTCTCAGTTCCCTGAAACCATTTAATAAGTTTCACAGGCTTTTAAAAAGTGGTGACATATATAGCCTGACAAATGTGGAAGCGTGTTTTGGTTTGGATGAAGAACCTGAAACTCAGGATGCCATGTAGGACTATGGGGCTTGGCTGACCAGCTCCAGTAGTAGGAGGTATATGGTATTCTATACCAGAATCAAGACAAAATCATAATTAGGCATATTAGAAGTGGACTTTGGCTGTATCTCTACTCACAAATGAGAGTCATACAAAGCTGCTCAGAAAAGCAAGCAGTCATTTTTGACCTTGGTAATGTTTGATAAATGGACTTCTTGAAGCACAGTATTTGATTGCCTGGTTCATCTGACCAGACCACATGTGTTAATGTCAGTCACAGAATTTCTGGTACTTTTCCTAAAAAAGACTTGATCCTTAACTAATACTTATCTCAATCTGTTTGATTTGGGAGTCAGTCTGGAAAGCTTAGACAGCAGGGGTTTTTTTGTGGTATTTCCTAAAAAATTAGGTCATAGTGGATGTGATTAATTTTATTTACACATTTTATTTTGATTTTTTTTTTCCCCATCTCCCTTCCATTTCCTCAACGAAATAATGCAAAATGATATTTTCACTGTTAAATCCTTAGCTTTGAAAATGTTAAGGCTTTGGTAGTTTAATTAGCATCTGAGATATTTTATTGGGTGGGATGAGACAGCTTCTGGGTATTATAGCTACATCTTAGGGAACTTTGCTAGCATTCAGAGAAAAAATCAGGGATCCTCAGGCTTCCTACTCACATCTTACTTCTCTCATCTGTGGAACAGAGCTCAGTCATGCTGTTAATTTGGGATTCTGTTTTATTCTATTCCATCCCTTAGATGAAATACAATAGCAAGGCATCTGATCCAAACTCCACTGACACCAACACAAGGCTTTCCATTGTCAAAGCTGCAGCCTTTTCAATTGCCAGGATTAAAACTCGCACAGGCAATAGAAGGGGTTCTCTGATCTTCACATAACCCTTTGTTTAAAGCCACATAACCTTTTCTTCTCTCAGTTGTTTTTGCTACGTGTGCACACACAGAGAGCTGCAGGACCAGGGAGCACTGAAGACAACAGGACTGTAGAAGCTATCTGGAGTGCCACAAGAAGTCCAACCTTGTATCTCCTTACCTTTCTTATCCTAAAGATGTACTTGAGCAAAGACCACAACTGGAAAGACTCTGACTCTGTGTTCTTATGCCACAGTACCCTTCCCTGGATATCTGGTTTACAATGTACTCCAGAAAACAGGAAAAAAAAGGAGTATGCTTTCTGCCTCAGGAAGCAGAGCTGCACAATGTGACGTAAAGGAAACGGCCCCTGAGACTGGAAGAACCCTTTTAGAATATCAGCTCTTTCCCGCCCCCCAAATCCTACATTATTAATAACTTGTTGTGTTTTGAGAAGAGATATAACAGCAATGAACTGCGGCAAATAACAAAGCCGAGGGTGTTGGCTCTGTTAAGTGAAAGTGGTCAGCGTTATCTAATCTGATTCTATCATTGTTCATGACCTGCCACTTACCTATTGTTGAATACATTATTATATTACATCATGTCTATTAAGAGCTGCAACAAACTGTTCTGCTGTTCCCTGCCAACAAGATCTGGTGGAAAAGTTCCTCGAAGAATTTTTTTCTGTCACTCTGTAGGTTGATTGTCATCCATCCATAAGATTCAAGGTGTGGAGAAATCCCACTGCACACATCTGCAGAACGATTGAAATTAACCTTCACTGTGTGTCGGTGCAGACATCAGTATGTCAGGGGAGGAGGGAGAAGGAAATCATAGAATGGTTTGGGTTGGAAGGGACCTTAAAGCTCATCCAGTTCCAACCCCCCTGCCATCAGCAGGGACACCTTCCACTAGACCAGGTTGCTCAAAGCCTCATCCAACCTGGCTTTGAAAACCTCCAGGGAGGAGCATCCACAACCTCCCTGGGTAACCTGTTCCAGTGTCTGTCCACTCTCACAGCAAAGAATTTCTTCCTAGTAAAGAATTTCTTCCTAATGAGGGTTAAAAAGAGGATGAGAGTCCTGAGAGTCAACAGTTTTAGGTTTCACCCCTGCCAAATTGTCTGAGACAAAGAATGGCAGCGAGGCCCGAGAGCAAGAGTTTCAAGTTGCCAACACTTTCCATTTCTCATGGTATTTCAGTGCTGTCCACTCTCACAGCAAAGAATTTCTTCCTAGTAAAGAATTTCTTCCTAATGAGGGTTAAAAAGAGGATGAGAGTCCTGAGAGTCAACAGTTTTAGGTTTCACCCCTGCCAAATTGTCTGAGACAAAGAATGGCAGCGAGGCCCGAGAGCAAGAGTTTCAAGTTGCCAACACTTTCCATTTCTCATGGTATTTCAGTGTTTCCACTGCTTATTCCTGGCTAAAACCAAGCAGTGCATACAGTGCAAATAAATTAAAATAGACATTTTCAGCTTTCTACAGACTTTGGGAAATGCTCTGAGTGGTAAGCAGGGGAACTGGTTCATTTTTAACCCATCTTGTAGCTCTGAAACAGGTAACCAGCCTTCATCAGAGAGCGACTTTAAGACTCTGTCTTCTTTCTTTTTTTTTCTTTTTCTTTTTGGTTTTGTTTGAAGAGGATCTGTTTTCACTTAGATTAATTAAATGTCAATATATCTGTTACTGTGAGTTGTTCCAGTGTAGATTGCAGCACTATTATATGACTTTAAAATCTGTGCTGAGGTCTGCTGTGCTGTGCTATTTATATCTGTCTTTTAACGTTTAATAAACAAACACTTTTCTATTGATACTTTAGGTCTTTGTAAGGAGGTATTGAACAGGAAGTCTATGAAACATCCTTTTTCTCCAGCTCTGAGCTTAGCCTATTCAAAGTTATCTTATATTTCTGTATTTACAACCTCTTCTTCTGGTGAAAGATGAATACACACAAAATGATGGAGAGGAAATGTGTTACTTGTAGGGTGATGCTTGCAGAACTGTGTGTTACAAATTTGACAAGAGTCCCAGAGTTGCTGGTTGGTGAACTGCAGCCCTACCAACCTCCACTGTACTTAGTCATCTAACCTGAAGTGATCTGAACAATGGAACTTTTCTTTTAAAGGAAAAGCTGAACCATTTAAAATCTTCGCTCCTATGGCTTTGAAGACATCACTATGGATATAAGAAAGTTCTATGATTAAAGCTCCCAGCTGGGATGTGTTCCACTCCTTTAAAGTCAGCACAAAAGCACTTACTGATCTGCAAGTGCTCTAGGTCACGCTCTGTGGTGGGAACTCCTCTCCTATGTCCTTGCTCCCTAGATATCTGGCTCTGGGTCCAGTTTAGGGGATTTTGCACTCCCGTTCCTCTTGTAGAGATGTCCTTTAGTCATTTGTGGGGATCTGAGGTAAAATGAGGAATATTAAATATAAAAAAAAACCCAAAACACTTATAAAGTTGTGCTCATTGGGCTCTCGGAGCTGACCTGTTAGAGAATATCAGACACTTTCTGAAACTATGAACATCATTGTGGTTTTTTTGTTCTGCAAGAGGAGGCAAGCGAAATCTTTTGCACTGTAAAGATAAGTCTATCTTGTGGGCTAAGGGTAATCAGATTTGGGAACCAAGCAAGCAGAAGATTTACAAGCAGTTTCATGTGTCCTGAGGCACAACTTTGGAGATTGCTAGTGAACAGCTCTGTTGGGTAGTTGTGTGGTGAACATGATATGAAATACACAAATGGTGAATCATGGCATGTGCCAAGCCTGCTCTGGGGATTACATATCAGAGGTAGAAAGACTGGCTGTAAGTATGAGAAGTTAGGTCCCTTTGCAAAGAAGTAGAGTGAAAGGAAGGAAGGAAGGAAGGAAGGAAGGAAGGAAGGAAGGAAAGAAGGAAGAGTCTCAATCCTGTCTATAAAAGATTTATTTAGATTTTGAGACTGGTGAGGTTTTTTTGTTTGTTTTGGTTTTTGGTTTGTTTTTTTTTTTTTTAAAGGAACAAGTATTTGAGTCAATTCCAAAGCAGCTCAAAAGGTTCCTACTTGTCACATTTCTGGTCTCTGAGCTGAAAGTCTTCCAGGGTTACACAACAATGACTAAAATTGGAAATCTTTCAGACCTTTTCCAAAACGAAGCAGGAAACTGAGGTGATTGCTAAACCAATGCTAGAGAGATCCACTTCCATGTGTGTGAGGTTAGAGTGAGAGTACCCAGTTTCATTTGGAGGTTTTGAGTTGTTTTCTTTTTGATTTAATCTCAGAACAGAATTATTCTGGAACCAAGAGCTTCACATTGTTTTGCTTAATGTTTTACAAACAGGCTGTTGACTGAAGTTGTCACTGAACAAAAATTCACCCCTACTCCTTTACATAATGGGAAAATAGAGTTATAAAATGGGTGTAGCAATAATTTATTAGATATCAGGTTAAGGTGTAATATAGGGATTATCCTCATAAAACACTGAGACCTAAACTCAAAATATCAAGATAAAATTGACAAATATAAATTGACAGATGATAAATATGATATAAAGACTTGCTTCTGCTAGTGCTTGCTTTGTGGTAGCTCTTCACTGGGTATAAGTAAGTGTTGGGTTTGTTCCTGTTTCTGCTACTGCACAACCTTATGACTTTTGAAATACAGGAATTTATTTACCTTTCTTTCATATATAATTGAGGTGAGATTTTCAAAGATACCAGTTTGGGAGGTGAATATGCAGACTTAATGAACACAGCTCTCTGGAGCAGTTCTCTATCTCCCTGAGCATGTTTCAGTATCCAACACAGTAAGATCCTAGCCTTGGCTTAGCTAATTAAGAATAAATGTTGATTTTCTGAACTCTGATTCTGACACATATATGCTTTAGAAGAACTTCTGAACCCTCTCTGCCATTTACCCTAATGAAATCTTTGAGATTTCTCTATTTCTGTCTTCCTGCTATCCTGTCTAAATACACTGCTTGATTTTTCTCTCTGATAATTTTATTATTATTATTATTTGGAGGGGAAATACATTTATAACAATGGTTAGCAAAAGTCCTGCATATTTCAGCACACTTCCTCCTCTGAGCAACAGAACAGTATGCAAGAGGAGGCTCCTGATATGTACAAACTTGCCCAGAAATAAAGGGAAAAAAAAAACCCCAAACCAAACACAGAAAGTAAAAGCAAAACAAAAAAGGGTGAGAGTTTGTGTGTTAGTGTTAGAGGAAGGTGAAAATGCTTCCTGGCAACGTCTGAGAAACGTTTGCAGCAACTGATCCATGAGATTTAGTGAGTAGAGAATGTTTTTAAATCCTCCCCCACCTCCTTTGTTAATCTTTACCAGGTAGTAGGACCTTTAATATAATTCCTATGGCTTTCTTAGGGATGTGTAAAATATTTCCATTTTGAAAAATAAGGTTTTTTTCAATGATTCTAAAGTTTAAGTTCAGAAGTCTGATTGTAAGTCTGTGGTCTTCTCCCCTTTAAAATTTAATGATAATAATAATAGTTTTCAGAGTGTTCTGCAAAAGGCAGAGTGTCTCAGTAGAGTGAGAGATGAACATCTGGCTCCACAGCCTCGCTGCCTCTCATTTGGAGTAGGAAAAGCACGTGCCTGTTTAAAAGTGTCCCCATGAATGAAGCACAGATCATAACACAGGCTTACATAATTCAGAAACTTTGAAGGATTTTTTTTTTTAAGACTTAAGTGTTCTGAGCAACATCAGACAATGTAAAAGAGTTATTAATTATGATGCATGATTATTATTGCACTCAAGAGACTTGAAGAAGTAGCTTGGAAAAATTCAGATTTGGCTTACCTTTAAGCACACCCAAAATACTGGGCAACATTTTTAGACGTTTTTGAGTGACTGAGGATGCTGTTTCCTCAGAATTTTTAAGCACATTTGGGATTTTAGGTCACCTGGGGCACGTCTCCATCGTGCAATGCCAAATGGCTCTGAGCAATCCAATTTTCAACACGACGGAGGAAGATTAACTCGGATCCTGAGAGCAATATACGTCTGTTAGCATTGCTCTGCACTGATTCTGTTTTACTCCATCCAGCTTCAGATTATTTGGTTCTGGTTTAGGAAGCTCTGCATCACATTCCTTTTCTTATGACAGACATACTTTTGATTGTGTTGCAAAATCCAGTCTAATATCTTACTACATGGCTTGGTTTCTAGCAGTCAACAACCCATTACAGACATCCTTGAGCATATATACTATATATTTCTACAACCTGTATTTAGGAGAGGCCCTAAGTAAAGTCAGAGTTCCTACTGCGAGATGTCTCACAAAGTCATCTCCTGTGTGTCACAGGCTACTCTAAAATCAGAGTGGACTTTGCTGCACAGCTGCATGTGTGACAGTCCATGATTCTTACCAGCACCAATAAAATCTAAAGCTGGTGCCAGCAAAACACAATTTTTGAAATATGCTGATTTGCTGATGGCAACAGCAGAGACTGATTCAACTCGGTAGTTTTTGATTCATGAACCTTTTTAGAGTCCCAGGCTGTTTGTATTTCCAAGGAACTCTAGTTTGAATCAGTCAATAAGAAAAACAGTATAAACTGAAGTATGTTTTTTATTTAAGACTATATTGGCTCCTGATTATGATTTGTTTCATTTTCACACCTCATATTATAAGGTTCTTAAAAAAAAAAATAATAACTCAACAGTTTCCAGTTTTTGTTTGTTGTTAAATATGACTTATAAAATGTTAGGTCAAGAGTCCTCAATAAACTAGGCTACACTGTTTGTTTAAAGCTATGAGTAAAGCAAATCATATGAATGTTTCCAAACACCATATTCCAAGAAGTATTTTTGGAAACATTAATGTTGTGTTTTTTTAATGAAGGCCACATTCTGAGACTACGACACCATATGTCACATTCATTGCTGTACTGAAAAAAAAATTAAATAAAATAAAAAAAAAAGAAAAGAAAAGAAAAAAAGAAATGGAAACTCTGTTTGGCTTTTAAGTGTTTTTGGAATAGTGTCTGTGCATGCTTGTCATTGTTCCTTGGATGGGAGAAGAGTTCTCAGTCTGTTAATCTAGTCCATCCAATATATATCACAGTCGATGGGCCTGACTCTCTGCCTTGCAGTCTGTGCAGTCATTTATACTCAGGCAAAGTGAATGAAGAGCTGAGGAAAAAGAGTACCACTAGGAAACTTTTCTTTAAAAATTCATTTTCCATGAATACGTTGGCTTCACTGTAAACCTACATTTGAACTTTTGTCAGCTGAAACCAGCTTAAAAATGGGAAAAGTACTTGTCATTTTTCCATTGAAAACTTACAATTTTTGGAAGAATAATGGCAATTTTTCCTTAAAAATATTAGTTTGTTTGGGTTTTCCTTCAGAAATTTCAGTTAGAACTATGACATTTGGCAAAAAATTTTAAATTGTTCTAGTTGTGGACCCTGTCACTTCTCTGTCTGTGTTTTGTGCCTTAGTGGTTGGGATGTAGTAGAATGAGCTAGAGACCTGCAGGAAAAAGCATTGCCTTTTTCAGTGCTGTATCTTACAAGTAATTCAAAAGCAATCCTGTCACTGATTACTTCAGCTAAGTCTTTCCTTTTTTATTGGATTCCAGATGATGAGGACCCAGTTTCTAGCCTAAGTTCTTGTTATTAGTCACTAAATGTATAGCCTAGCACTTTGTACTGCTGAAGTTCATATGGTTGCAATCTGCAAACACATCCATTTTTTTTCCTCTGATCTGACAGAGGAATCTCCTAATTCACATCACTTCCTAAATTTGTGTCCTCCATAAATTTAATTAACACACTGCATGTTTGTTTCAAACTGATTAATAAAAATTTAAATACCTTTTGGCAGCCAGATTTTTTTTTTTCATGTTAAGAAATTATTTGTAAGGGTTTCCAGGACATCAGAGAGTTTTCTTTTTCATTTGAAATTTAAATATTTTTCTACAAATTGAACAAATAGGTCTCTATAACACTAGTCCAGTAAAGTTCAATTTCATGACCAAGTTTTTCTGGGCAATACTGAAACACACGTAATGATAAATGATTGTGTGGTTGATATATTTTCTGGTTAAAACACATTAGAACTGAACTTGCCTACCCATGTTACTGAAGTCTTATGTCTAAATGAGTGTTTTCCTGGGCATTTCTTCTAATGGAAGAAAACAAACAAACATGAAGCAAACAAATAATTAACTACCTCAAATATTGGTTAACTTTAAGAGGGTTCATGCAGAGCTACAGGCTGGGCACAGAGTGGCTGGAGAGCAGCCAGGTGGAAAGGGACCTGGGGGTGCTGATAGACAGGAGGCTGAACATGAGCCAGCAGTGTGCCCAGGTGGCCAAGAAGGCCAAGGGCATCCTGGCCTGCATCAAGAACAGTGTGGCCAGCAGGAGCAGGGAAGTGATCCTTCCCCTGTACTCTGCGTTAGTGAGGCCACACCTTGAGTATTGTGTTCAGCTCTGGGCCCCTCAGTTCAGGAAGGATATTGAGGTGCTGGAGCGGGTCCAGAGAAGAGCAACGAGGCTGGTGAAGGGACTTGAGCACAAGTCCTATGAGGAGAGGCTGAGGGAGCTGGGGTTGTTTAGTCTGGAGAAGAGAAGGCTTAGAGGTGACCTCAGGGGTTGGACTTGATGATCTTGGAGGTCTTTTCCAACCTAATCTATTCTATGATTCTGTGATTCTATGTTGTTTTGATGACTGCTCATGAAAATTCATCCTGATTTGAAGGTCACTTCACCAGAACATTAGAAGTGATATTCACAGTGGGATCATCACAAAGGTTTATCATTTCTGTTTTCATCTACATACCAGATTTTAGCAGTGATATGGGCATTTCTAACTGGTTGAATTTCTAGCTGCCTCATATTTCCAAGCCTAAGGTATTGAGCTATGTTGTGTAATGAATGTCAGAGTCTCTACTCTTCAGAAAATATTGCTCATGGTAGCCACAGAGTGAATGTATTTAGATTTGGTGTTAGAGTTCTGGCATAGGAAATTAAAACAAAAATAAACTTTTTCTTTTATTTCATAGATTTCCAATGAACAAAGAAAACAAATAGCCCCGGGGACCACAAGTGTGTTCTGTAAACTGAGGCCACAAGGCAGATATGAAAAAGATTACTGAACAGAGTGGTGGCTATAGGCCTGTAAACATACAGGGAAATAAGATCAGTTACAAAGGCGCTTGTCAAGAAAGCCCTGAAATGGGGATGAAAAGATTGCAGAAGCGATTTCTCCACAAGGATGGCAGCTGCAATGTGTACTTCAAACACATCTTTGGGGAATGGGAGAGCTACGTAGTGGACATATTTACCACACTGGTGGACATCAAGTGGCGCCATATGTTTGTGATATTCTCATTGTCCTATGTTCTTTCCTGGTTATTCTTTGGACTAGTCTTCTGGCTGATAGCGATCCAACACGGAGATTTATTCAATGATGAAGAAATAACTCCTTGTGTTGCAAATGTCCATAGCTTCACAGGAGCATTCCTATTCTCCCTTGAAACCCAAACGACCATCGGTTACGGTTACCGCTGTGTTACAGAAGAGTGTTCTGTTGCAATCCTCATGGTTATCCTACAGTCAGTATTAAGCTGCATTATTGACACCTTCATAATTGGAGCAGCCTTGGCTAAAATGGCCACAGCTCGGAAAAGAGCTCAGACCATTCGTTTCAGCTACTATGCCGTAGTAGGTTTAAGGGATGATAAATTTTGCCTCATGTGGCGCATTGGTGATTTCCGGCCAAATCACATGGTTGAGGGCTCTGTACGAGCTCAACTTCTGCGCTACAAAGAAGACAAGGAAGGGAGGATGACAATGGAATACAAGGACTTGAAGTTGCTAAATGATCAGATCATACTTATTACGCCAGTGACAGTCGTACATGAAATTGATAGTGAGAGCCCCTTGTATGGTCTAGACCGGAAAGCTCTGGCCAAAGACAACTTTGAAATCTTGGTCACATTTGTCTACACAGGTGATTCAACAGGAACTTCCCATCAGTCAAGAAGTTCATATGTCCCCAGAGAGATTCTTTGGGGTTATAGGTTTAATGATGTCTTACATGTAAAGAAAAAATACTATAAGGTGAATTGCTTACAGTTTGAAGAGACTACAGAAGTTTATGCTCCCCACTGCAGTGCCATGCAACTGGATCGGAAGGAGCACGAATGGAACCGAACTGAGAAGACACGGGAAAAACAAGCAGAGACCTCAGCACTGAAGATCAAGTCATTTAATACTAACCAAAAGTCATTTAGTGCAGTTGCTCTCATCACCAGTTGTGAAGATCCAGAAGATTCAGCCGTCAATCAACCTCCTGAAGAAGTTTCTTATCAGAAAGCAGCTGTGACCTTAAGTAGGCTATCAATAGAGTCCCAAATCTAGCTTTTTACTGCCATTAAAATAACTTCCAGCAAATTCTCCCAGCACAGCTTTTAGAATGCAATGAACTCATATGCACAAGTATTTATATTATAAACCTCGCTGACAGCACGCCTACTCTGTAATGCATTGCTGAGCTGCTAGAAGGAGCTTCATGCTGGTTAACTTGGGTATCAGTAACAGATTAGCATTGGCACAAGAAAACAGCTTACATTTGGGTTGACTAGACAGCTACTGTACTTGAGCAGACTTATTGTAAATGTTACTATCCTGCAGGGACCAACGTTGGACATACCCAAAGATAGATAATGATCTAGGTAGGGAACAAAAACAGTATCGTGTGCCCTCTAGGTCAGATTTTTTCAAAGCTGCTTAATTTATTCGGAAGGCCAGCTCCCAGCCTCTCTAGGAGGCTCTGAAAGTCCTCCACCATCACAACAAACGCTTGTGCTTTGGTTATGATTGCACTTCTCTAGCAGGTCAAATGAAGCCTCCATCCTGGGGTTACATTGGTGAATCTGTGGGGCTGTTCTTTGTAGGAGAACTGGCAAGAATAACTGAACCTGGTATTAACTGGGTAGCTTTGGAAACCTGCTTACACCCTGCCTAATTCTATGGGATCCACAGTGGGATCCTGAAGAGTTTTTCTCATTTCCTACTCATGAACCATTCCCAGAAGTGCCACTCCCTCAGCAGCTTGAGGTATGCGGCACATCAGCTGCACAAAGGTTTGGTTACGTGGCTCTGATGGCAAGGAGGGCTGGCCAAACTCACTCATTTGCACTGTTCAGAAATCAAAATGAGATGTCAAGTTTGAAATCAGAATCAGCAAAATCAGGTTGAGGCTCAGAGGGAAGATCACGTTTTTAGAGTGAGCTGTGCAATATTTTAAATCAAAATGTCTTGCATTTCAGAATGTCAGCCTTGCTTCTCCTTTTTAGTATATTACGCTTCCTTGAAAAGACAAAGGTCAATCTGGAGAGTAAACAGTGTGATTTTGTCAAAATTAAATATTTCTATTCATCCAAAATGACTGTGTAGAAATGATCCTTCATGGAGAAATTCAACATCCTCAGCTGTCAGCTCAATTTGGCAAAAAGGAAAATGTCAATGTTTTGAAGTTGTCTGTGACGTGACACTTCCACGCTCTGCACATCTCTGTAATTATTCAATAAGCAATATCTCATCATGCTTTCTTTTCCTGATGATTACACTTAATTTGCATTGTGTTTAATTATCATGCTAACTTAAAACTAATTATATCTGAATTTGTGGTTTCCTAAAATGGGATTTATCTCAAATTAAGTGCCTATTTGTTGAGTCTCTCTCTGCAGTTACTGGAAGCCTTCTTCTGTCTTCACAGGGGAGTTGATCCCACCTTACTCTGGCTTCTTAGGGAGCTGAAGGCAATAGGATGTGTTTATCCTGGAGATGTTCATCCCTCTCTGTTTATTGTTGAAAGAGATGAGATGACAATAATGCTGGCTAACTTTAGGCTTCTAAAATTAGGTCTGAGGAGTCATTCACATCATCCTGACTAATTAAAAGTTTTTATGAGCTCATCACATTTAATGAAGAAAAATAGCATGCTGAATCTATTTTTTTTCCCTGAAATTCACTTACAGAGTGTTGCTGCATTATTTTGATGTATCTCACAGTTCTCTTTTGCTAATACTTTGGATATATGTGATCCCTTTAGGTACAACCAAGCATATTAACAAGCCTGGGGGGATGTGGTTATTCTGAAGCTCATTAATTAGCCTATTTTATATGCTGAATCATCAGCAGCATCCATCTATAACTGCAGAAGAAAACATCTTATTGTATCCTAGTGGAAGGTGTCCCTGCTGATGGCAGGGGGGTTGGAACTAGATGATCTTTGAGGTCCCTTCCAATCCAAACCATCCTATGATTCTATGATTCTATGATCCTAGATTTGAGCACTGGCAGGCATTGAGAAAATGGTAAAAAAAAAAGTGGAAAGGGATATATATGAAAATGTAAAAGGGTCTCAGTACTGTGTGGTGTTGGAAAAAAGACTGTCTGGATTGTACAAAATAGAATATAACCTTCAAGACACGTGAAGTAATCCTTCCACACTCCCCTGTCTTTGAGGGATCTTGGTTGGATTGCTTTATTCAACGTTGGGTACCGCACTTTGGAAAAGCCAGGGAATAATTTGAAGAGAATCCAGAGATCTAGAAAACATGCCATGGAGGAAATAGGGAAATAACTGAAGGTGTTTCAGCCCAAAAAGGGGTTAGGAAACAATGAAACAGTTCTCAAACAAAAAAAGAAAATGCAATTTAAGAAAGAAGGATAATCTGTTGCTTGTACCTGGTGGGTAGGACAGGAGAACATGGGCTTAAAGCGAAGCCAAAGAGACTGAAGTTAATTAGGAAATGCTGTTGTAAAGAAGGCTAAGCACCGACAGATCTGTGGGATGTGTAACCTCTGTGGTGGTGGCTCTTGGGAACCAGTTGAAAAAAAAAGCTGTTAGGAGAGATACAGAATGGTCAACCTTGCCTTGAACTTTCCTGGCCTGTATTTTCTGATCCTATGGTTTTCAGAAAAAGGGAATGTCTAACTTGAGATCTGTTTAACTTGTCACTTTTCAAGTACTTACACACGTGTATTTGCTTAATTAAATAGGTGAAGCTACTCAGAGACATGAGATACTACCAAGATACATAATCAAAATCCCCCAAATAGCTTCAAAAGGTGCAGATTTCAGGTGCTGTTTGTAAAAGCACTTTCCCTTATCAAGCTGTGGATCCCAGCTGCCTTTCCTTCTCCCAGTTATGTACTCTGTGAGCCTCTTGCGGTGAAGAAAATTCTTTCCTCGGAATGACTTTCCTGTAAGTGAAAGTACCAGGAGTCTGATTTAGCATTTTGTCACATGCTTCTTGGTATAGACAGATCTAAACACGTGAGCATGTATGGTAATGTATGCTTTGGCATATAAGTCAACCACTAACTGATGAGGGTCAGGAAGAAACTTCTCTCCTGGGCATGTTAATTCATAACAGGCTACTATACAGTTTCTTCTACTTTTATCTACAGCATCTGATACCAACCAGTGCTGGAGACAGGATACTGGTTGAACCACTCGTCTCAACCAGTCTGGTTTTTTCTGGGTTTGTCTCTTTGATATTTTAATTTCATTTATCACAGTATAGAAACTATGTATAATAATGTATAGGAAAGTATGCATTGCATTTTTATGAATAAAGACACAGAAATAAAGAACATGCCTCTACCACCACACACCTTGTGAGAGCACATTTCACTTTTCTTCCCTTCAGCCACACTTTTAAGCTTCTATATCTTATGCACTAAGAGGTCATGGAAAAAATTTATAAGGTGCAGAGTTGTCTTTTGACTTTAAAAGATGACAAATCATAAGCAAAGCCACAAAGTTATAAATTCATTCTGTGCAAGCTTCTTAGCATGAACTCCATTTGTCTGGAGAAATGAGCCAAACAAAGCCCTGCTCACACACATACACTTCTGCATGGCAGTGACATCCAGAGCTGGCATACTTAACCTGCAACCTCCTCACCTGGTGAACAATCTTTGATAGCTCCAGGTGGATAAGACAGGAATGGACAGAGATGTAGAAGGGATACACAAGCACATAAAATGGGCAGACTCCTTCCATACCATCATTTAAGTAGGGTCTGACTGTGCTTTTGTTAGAGCTAGTCCTTACATCCTCCTTACCTAGGAGAGGACCCAGGAAAGACTCTTGCAGTACACTGGTGTACAACAGCTTTGGTGAGTAGGAGGGAGAATCTTCCTCACCCATCTGCTCTTTCTAGATGAGGATGTTTCCTGAGGATTTCCATTTGGCTTTTTTTTTTAATTATTCATCCCCACAGAGCTGAGCAATGCAAAAGCAAGGGAGCCTCTCAGAAACCCAACAAAAGTAGTGACACATGCATCCTCACAGCAGAAACCCAGACCTACCCCTTGAGTCATCCCTAGGGAATAGATAAAAGTGCCCACCAGTCCAAAAGCAAGTGTCTGGCTGCATTCTGGGCTGTTCAGTGAGTTGGGAGCTGAAATGAAGCACAAGTGCCCTCTCACTCTCCCAGAACATTGCACGTGCTCTTGGATCTTTAGCAGAAAGCCAATACATTGGGTTGAAGTTCAGCAGCTTCTTCCCAGTCACCAAGAGACAGCAATTGGCATTTCTCTCCACCTCAGCTGGAAGTTGCTCACCCTGTTCCCGTCTTTGCCACAAAATTTACCAGATGAAGGAAAATGTTAACAACAAAGAGAAAATACAAACCACTTTGCATTGGACTCCTGTATCGTGATTATAGCAGCATCTCGGTTATTTTCTCTTGGAAAGTAGCATTATTGTTCTGGGTCAAGATGAGTTTAGGTCAAAGGGAATAGAAAAGATTATTATATAATTTATTTTTCCAGATTTGCCTATGACTGTTCATTGAGGCAGCTGGCGTTTCCTTCCCCATTATCATGTATCATTTAGTGCATATTTTCTGTGAAGCTGATTTTCAGATGTGGGATATAATAGATATTCCCTTTGTTTAGCCCTTATTTCTGACACACTTTGCAGGAGGTCCAACTCCAGATGACCATCTAACTTGGAGTGTTACGGTTACACAGTTACACTCACTTCAGGAAATAGCAGGTACCTTTCAGGGTATCAGAAGTGTTTGTGTGGGAAGAAAAAATGGCTTGTAAACTTTTTTAGCTCTTAAAACTTTGCTACTTTTGAGCTGAGAACCTGCAAACAGAAAGAGTTGGTGTCTCTGCAGAAATGAAACAAGAATGAGACAAGGAGCCATTACAGTTTTAGTCTGGGTTGAAAAATGTAGGTTGATGTTTCCATGGGGCTTAAAATCACAACACGAGTTGCTTCCAGAATGTAAAGCTTTTCTGGTCTCCTGGGGTACATTAAGAGTGTGACCAGCAGGTTGAAGGAGGTGATCCTGTCCCTCTACTCTGCCCTAGTGAGGCAGCATCTGGAATGATTTGTCTAGTTCTGGGCTCCTCAGTTCAAAAGAGACCAGGGAACTTCTGGAGAGAGTCCAGTGAAGGCTAAAAAGATGGTGAAGGGGCTGGAGCATCTTATGAGGAAAGACTGAGAGAGCTGGATCTGTTTCACCTGGAGAAGAGACAACTGGGAGGAGACCTTATCAATGTTTATAAATATCTAAAGGGTAGGTGACCAGAGGATGGGGCCAGACTCTTTTCGGTGGTGGCCAGTGATAGGACAAGGGGAAAAAGGCACAAACTGGAACACAGGAGGTTCTGCTTAAACACGAGGAAAAACTTCTTTCCTGTGAGGGTGCCAGAGCCCTGGGACAGGCTGCCCAGAGAGGGTGTGGAGTCTCCATCTCTGGAGATGTTCCAAACCCACCTGGATGCCATCCTGTGTGACCTGCTCGAGGTGAACCTGCTTTGGCAGGGGAGTTGGACTGGATGATCTCCAGAGGTCCCTTCCAACCCCACCAGTCTGTGATTCTGTGAAATATCAGGCAAAAACCAGTATGACGTTGGATAATTCTGCTTTGGGCTCATGTTGCTGCCTAGAAAGGTGAGATTCTGTCAAGTGGTGGTATTGTCACCTGTGATATTGTCACTCAAGGTAAGAACTGGACTGGATGATCCTTGTGGGTCCCTCCCA
>NW_010308555.1:0-1038 GCF_000700745.2 Antrostomus carolinensis
CAGGCCATGCACAGGTGGGGCCTCCAGAACCTCCAGAACACACCCAGAACCTCCAGAACCCACCTAGAACCTCCAGAACCTCACACAACATCCCAGAACCTTACAGAACCCACCCAGAAACTCTCAGAACCTACCCAGGACCACCCAGAACCCATCCAGGACCACCCAGAACCTCACACAACATCCCAGAACCCACCCAGAACCTACGTCAAACCGACCTAGGATCTCCTAGAACCTCACAGAACATCCCAGAACCTCCTAGAACCCACCCAGAACTTCATAAAACATCCCAGGACCTCCCAGAACCCACCCAGAACATCCCAGGACCTCCTAGGACCCACCCAGAACCTCACAGAACCCACCCAGGACCTCCTAGAACCCACCCAGAACCCCCAGAACCCACCTAGAATCTCCTAGAACCACACAGAAACCACCCAGAACATCCCAGTCCCCATGTTGGATCTACTGGATCCACCACGTTCTTCTCTGTCAACTGGAGAGAGATGGAGCTGAGGGATGAGGAGTTGGGTGGATTCCATGATCCCAGTTGGATCCCAGTTGGATCCCAGTTGACCCCAGTTTAATCCTAGTTGACCCGAGTTGATCCCAGTTGACCCCATTTGGATCCCAGTTGACTCCAGTTGACCCCGGTTGGATCCCAGTTGACTCCAGTTGACCCTATTTGGATCCCAGTTGACTCCAGTTTGACCCCAGTTGATCCCAGCTGACTCCAGTTGACCTGAGTTGATCCCAGTTGGATCCCAGTTGACCTGAGTTGATCCCAGTTGACCCGAGTTGACCCCACTTGAATCCCAGTTGACTCCAGTTGACTCCATTTGACCCTATTTGGATCCCAGTTGACCCCATTTGGATCCCAGTTGACTCCAGTTGACCCCGGTTGGATCCCAGTTGACTCCAGTTGACCCTATTTGGATCCCAGTTGACTCCAGTTTGACCCCAGTTGATCCCAGCTGACTCCAGTTGACCTGAGTTGATCCCAGTTGGATCCCAGTTGACCTGAGTTGATCCCAGTTGACC
>NW_010308556.1:0-423 GCF_000700745.2 Antrostomus carolinensis
GCTCTCTACAGGCTATTTGTTGTGTTTATTTTACAGATTATTACTTGGTTTCAAAGTTTTAATTTAAATTCAGTTTTGAGATTTTTTCAGTATACAGGCATTTTAAACTGTAACTTAATTTACTTCAGTTCTCAAACTTGACTTTTTTTAATGGATCTATGGGTTTGGAGAAGAGCAATAATGACCTAACTCAGGCACATCAATCAGTTAGCTTACTGTTGTTGTTTGGAAAACTATAAACAAAGGAAAAAAAGAAAATTACTATTTCCAAAACAGTAACTTTTAAATTTTTTTTTAATTATTGAAAATAAAAACAAAACAGCTGCTTCTCTCAGCTATTGATTTTGTGGCTTTCTAAACTTCTATGGTGAAAACATCTTGTGCCTCCATATAGTAGTATTTCCATATCAACTGATTCCATAA
>NW_010308557.1:0-12857 GCF_000700745.2 Antrostomus carolinensis
CTTCCAACCCAAACCAGTCTGGGATTCAGTTTATACTTTGCTTGGAGAGATAGACTGCAGCAATAAAAGAGGCTGCAAAAGCAGAGTTCAGTGCAGCTCTTCAGGAACCGGGTGTAAATATCAAGCTGTTGTATTAACCAATGTTCCAAAATGCTTTTTGTTGTCCTGGAAGGTATCTGTGGCCTTTCAGTAAGGAACAGGAATGGGAGCATAGCACCATGTTACAGGTTTCTTCCGCAGCATGTGCAGGTGGCTCTTGGGTGTTCCCTCGAGGTTTGGCATTTGGGTGGTGTGTAAATTGCTTTGCATCACTGTATTTACAGGCACTTGTGTGTCTGTGTGTTCCAGTAAAGCTGCAGCCTCTTCTTTTTATCCTTTTGGTTGATTGACCTTGTAAAACACATCCTGTGCTGCTTTTGTTTCTCTCTTTGCTGAAGACAGGAACAAGTCATCACGATGCCAGCGTTGCCACTGGATGAACTCCAGCTGACAGAAAGGGATCCCAAGACAGGGAAGCTGAGAACTTTACCAGCACTGGTGAGCTGTGTTTTTTCCTGAAAGCCAAACAAGACCTTTAACAAATAATTGTCATATATTCAGGTCTGGACAAAACTAGCCCTTGATCCAGGATATGGTGAGATTTGGTGCTTGTTAAAGAAATTGATTTTTATTCATGTTTTAGTGCATTCAGATAGTTGATAATTTTATTTCAGTGATGGGTAAATGAAAACTTATGTGTTCAACATAATATCACTGAATCACATAATATAGTGATCTGTGTTCTCCCAGAACTCCTTTTTCTTTTGAGCAACAGCAGTGGAAGCTTTGCTGCAACAGAGAGAATGTTTGGGGAGCTTTTGCAAACCCTGCGTGAAGTTCAGCCCTGAGCTATAGCACTGGAACACATACGTCCATCCACTGCCTGCAGCCCATCACCTCCCACCCTGCAGCTTCAGCTTGGTGAAATCAGAACATGAGATCCACAGAATATGTGGAAATAAGAAAGTGTGGAGAAAGCCTTCTTCTGGGCATGTTGCAGGAGTGGGCCCGGCCGTTCACGCTGCTTGCTCCTGAGGAGGTTTACTCTGGGCATTTGTTTGGGTTGAGGCAGAGCTCAAAGCTGCTGCTCACAACTCAACATGATTCTCATTCTAAAGTGGGGAGTATTTGGGCAAAGCCTGTTCAGTAACTCTTGGGAAGGGTAGTGAAGTGTTTCTTCTCTGGAATTGGTGGTCACGTTGGTTTGGCTTCATGGAATGTTGTGCAAAAACCAGTTCAGAGGAGAAAGAGAGTGCAAGCTACATTTCAAAGGCATGACATGAAGCTGCTGCTGTTTGTTCTGAAGGTGTGGGAGGATTGCTTTGCAAGGCTTTTGGTTCACACAATGCAAGGAGCAACATCTACCCAATTATGAAGGTCTGAAAATATTGCTGATGAATAAGGACACAAACCCACTGATATGCTGCCTTGAAAGCTTAGGAACTGGGAGCTGAATGTCTAATTGTACTTTTGTGGTGGTTTCCTAAAATCCAGTGAGCAGTGCAGATGGTAACTGAGCGTTCCTGTTGCTCGGTCTGTGGTTTTAATACCATGTTTTCGCTTCCTGCAGCACCCAGAAATAAAAGCAGATCGGTCTTTTGTGCTATACAGACCACCACCCGTTATCAGAGACCCTGCTTTGGTGGAAGAATTCTTGGAGCGAGCAAAATTCATTGCAGATGATCTGAACTGGCTTCTGGCTTTACCTCATGACAAATTTTGGTGCCAGGTAAGAATGATTTTGTGGACACTGGAGAAAAAAGCCTGAACAATCCAAGTGATTGTAAAAGCCACGAACTGGGAACTGTTTTCATAGAGACTTTTATATGCTCATTATGTCATTTGTTGAGCATTTAAATTTTAATTACTGCACCTCAGAGTGCAAAGGAAGTAGTGTTTATATGTTTTTCATTGTGCAGTTTAAGAGTTTGCTTGTATTTGATGCATATGTGGATCCTTTTAGCACTCTCCAATGTTTTAGCTTGCTTTTGGATTTAACTGGGCTGCCCACAAGTGCAACCTATGAACGTGTGACATTCCCTTCTTCCCATTTTCTTGTCTCTCATTGCTCAAGGTGATATTTGATGAGACGCTTCAGAAATGTCTGGATTCCTACCTGTGCTATGCCCCTCGCAAGTTTGATGTGTTGTTGGATTGCCATCCAGAGGTGAATGACATGCAGAAATGTCTCCATCGGAGTGTCTTCCTGACTTTCCTCAGAATGTCCACTCACAAGGAGTCCAAGGTAAATATTTATTTGCCTTGCAGGTGCTCTGGGCTGTATAGCTTAGGGAAAAAGACAACTGGAGAAATTAATCATGTTTCTTAACTTGCATGTCCAACTGCATTCCTCTCCCTGGCTATTTTTATTACTTTCTTTCTCTGTATGGAGATGATGACCACTCAGAGCTGAAATATCTGAGCTATGCAATGATTTCTTAGGAAGGAGGTCCAGGCAATCAACTAAGTAACAGCAGCTTAGCCACGCATGGTGTTATCATAGAATCACCAAATGGTTTGGGTTGGAAGGGACCTTAAAGCTCATCCAGTTCCAACCCCCCTGCCATCAGCAGAGACACCTTCCACTAGACCAGGTTGCTCAAAGCCTCATCCGACCTGGCTTTGAAAACTTCCAGGGAGGGAGCATCCACAACTTCCTTGGGCAACCTGTTCATACATCCCTGTAAGAGAAAAAAGGGCAAGTTGGCCTTTGTGCACCTGCAGTCGCCGAGCGTTCGCTCCCTCAGTGCCACTTCCTCTATGCTGTGTCACCTAATCTGTGCTAAGACTTGTCTCTCCTTGAACTTTCCCCAAGTTTTGGACACACGAAATTGCTGTAAATTACTGTTTTCTTGGCATCATAATTGAAAGATCTACTCGACCCTAATTGTATGAGCAGAGCTCCCATCAGCAGCTGTGGAATTTTCACAAGGCCTTTGGGCAGGATGAGTGAGGCACCTTCTGTTTTAGCAATTACTCCCTTGATGTCCTGGTTGGTTCACGGTGTGTTATTTAGTGGTGCACTGATTCTCTTGGTTATCACAATGGTGATGTCCAGGAGGTTTTGAGGAAAGGTCTTTGTTGTGGGTAGAGAGTCAGAGTGAGTTATGCATTTCACTCGTGAGAGAGATGTAATAATGTATTTATTGATATAAAATAGTGAATTAACAGAGTTCAAAGGTTAATGCAACATTCATTTTGCCAGATTTGATGGCAGGGTTCACTGGATTATTTCCTGTGTAGAGGACAGGGCCAGACAAAACAGTCAGGAAGACCCTCCCATTGAGTCACAAGGTTTGAAAGGACCCCCTTGCTCTCTAAACTCCTTCTCAGAGAGAAGTCCAGGTGCAGCTGGATCCAGTCCTAGTCCCAGACTTGGTCAGCTGTTTATGTCTAAAGAATTATATATGTGCAATCAATCCTTTCTATCACTTAGCTCAGATTTTGCAGTTTAGCAGCTGTTAGTCACTTACTGAGGATCTGTTGTGCCAAGGAATCTCTCAACCTCGAGGAGTAACCCTGGGAGATGTCCCTGCTCAAGGGCAGATCCTGGTGTGCAGCCCGCTGTTGTTTCAGGAGAGCTCCATGGGCCTGGGCTGTCCACTGCTTATGGAGTCAGGTGATTTACCTGCAGTCATGTTTGCACACCAGCCATATTTCGGTGGGTGGGTGTTCAGCAAGCCCCTCACTGTTGGAGCAAGTTACTCAAGACAGCCCTTGGCTATTGTGTTGTTATCCATCTCCCCTGAGCTGGATGCAGCTACCACAACAAGATAGCATCCATGATGGTCACCACTGGTGGTGATCACTTGAACAGAGTTATGGGAAATAAAGGTCAGGTCGGGGGGGCAGGGGGAGCACATTGTCACAGTCCTGGAGTGGGATTTGGAGGACTGGGGTGGGAACAGGTAGAAGGAATGCTGGAGCCTGCAGCTGGCACCGCTTCAGCAAAAATACGACACCTCTATGGTGTCTTTCATTCCAGGATCTGATTAAATATTACCAATCCAGTGAGGCAGACAAGCACTTGAAACCATTTCATAGTTGAGTAGTTTGAAGAGAATGAATAGGCTGTTGTCGTGCAGGCAGTCAGCAGGAGTTTGAGAAGTTGAAGCCAGCCAGCATAAAGCCCTGTCCCTCTGCTTCAGCAGGGGCAATGTGCACACTGCCTTCCACTGGGATTGAAAACATCTGCTCTTGGAAGCAGATTTGTCTTCTGAGAATCCACAATCATAGTTTAGCTTGCTTGCTTCTCAGTGTCAAAAACAATGGAGTTTTTGTCATCTAGAATTACAGGAGAAATTCCTTCAGTGTTATGAGTTGTGCTTTGACAGTGTGTCTGGCAGTCAGGGCAGAGAGCTGCGCTTCCTGCTTTTCTTCCCACTTGTCACTGATGCCGTCGTCTTTGGAGCCTTGATTCTCATTTTCCAGGGTACAAATCACCTCAGGCTGTGATCTCACATGTATTTTATCAGTGTCAGTGCCAGTTAAGCTGGTCCTATGCCTGGCCACTCATTCCTACTCCTGAGCTGAGCTGTTCTTGTGTCAGCTCAGCTGTTTATTTGGCCATGTCATGAGCCAGGTCCGGGAGCTGAATGAACTGTAAATACCTTTTTGTTTTAACTTTTAGATTGATTGGTTCACCAAACAGGCAGTGGGGTGGATGGTGTAGTGGCAGTGACAGGCAGCTGGGGGGTGTGGGGATGGAGGGCTTTGCAGAAGCTGGTGTAAGCAGAGTTGCTGCCTTCTATAAAACAAAATCCTTAATACACCTTTGAGAGATGTTTTTACAGGTGGTGTTATAATGCTGGATTTCTTGCAGAGTAAAATACTGATTATCCTTTAAATTATGTTGTGTGGGGGTTTTTTTTCTCTCCTTTGTAGGAACATTTTATCACTCCTTCTGTCTTTGGAGAAATCATTTACAATAACTTCCTCTTCGACATCCCTAAGATTCTGGATCTCTGTGTGCTTTTTGGAAAAGGAAATGGTCTCCTGCTCCAGAAAATGATCGGTTAGTTAAAGCCAAGGAACAACTTGTTGCATTTAGGCTTTTGCTTACTCATATACTGGCAAGTGATGAGTGGGGTTTCATACCAGTGTTATGACTCTGAAAACAAACTGTTCAGTAGCAACTAGATTCTTTAATTTCTAGATCAGATTATGTTTTTCTTTTCTCTTGTGAACATCATTTATGTCAAGGAATGCATTGGGGTATACTTGGCTGTCGTGAGCTGGGCTCATGGCATTAGGCACAAACCAAGGCTCAGTTATACCTCAGCAGTTGTTTCCAATGCCAGTTAAGTGTGTCTTCAGCCACTGTAAAAGGACCATGAGGGCTTTGTAAAATCCTGGTAGAGATGGGAAGGGGCAAACAACTCTGTTCTTGGGCTGGGAAAGAGGAGGATTAGAAGATGGGGCACAGTCCAGCTGCTCGTATGGGTGCTTTTGTTCCCAGAGTTGGGAGCCAAGTGAAAGGTGCAACATGAAGTAAAGTAATCGTTGGTCTGTGAAGTGGGAGAACTTGAAATTTCAATGGAGACATTGATTTAGATAGTGCCTTCAAGCCACAAAGCACTTCAGGGCATTGCTCAAGCTGTGCTTATCCCTAGATTTCTCTCTGTCTGTACAGACAGTGCATATTAAGTAACATCTCAGCCTTGGACACTGGATCCTGTGTAATGAGGAGGGTGTGTTGGTTTAGCTTCTGCATTTGTCCTGTGCTCTCTTTGCAAGGGAACTCTCTGTGGTATTTAACATCGACCTGAGCACAGATGGAACAGTACCTAACCTTGGGTTAAGGGAGCTCTTCTTCCTAAATTCTAACCCAGTTTGTCCATGTAATGAAACTTTTTCCTTTCTTTGGTAGTTATTTTTGTCTCATTTCCAAGCTGACTAACATGAGGAGCATTAGAGAACACGTGATGCAGCCAAATCTCCAGACCGAAAAAGCTTTTATAAACCTTTGCATTTTTTAATCCCTTTATCCTTTTTCAGTAACTTTCTACTCTAAATTCATCTATCGAGCCTCAGAGGTGGGAAGAAGGTGTGGCAAGTTAGATAGTTCTCTTTCAGCTGTGAAGTTTAGATTATCTGGGGCTAAAAATATTCCAAATTTTTAAATTTTTAAATCTTTAAATTCCAAAGAAGACCTAAGTGTATGAAACCTCATTTGAATTATACCCATGCTGTGGAGTGCAGCACAATAACTCTGTGTGCAGGTGACCAGTGATTTGCTCACCTGATTATTTGCAGTGGCAGCAATGGCATGAGCAGTTCTAGTGTGTAATTCATAACTTGATAAACTTTAGATTCTTCTTAGGGTATAAATTTTGGTGAAACCTGTCTCATAAATCTTACCTGTCCTTGGTGGAGAACTCTGCTAATTTTCATCATCTGAACAGTAATTCACAGGAAAATTGGCAGCCTCTCTGCTTACTTGGTGAGGATTTATGGTACACCGTCACTCAGTGGAGTATTTTGTAAAGATAATGAAATCCTAGTGATATAATAGCAGGTATTATTAAAGCCTCATTACCCTTAAAAATATTCTGCAGAACATTTTCCAGTGTATGCTGAACTGTTATCAGTAATTAAAAGTCAACTCCAGTTGTCAAATAAAGAAACTAGGAATATTTAGCGACAGTATTTGCATTATTCATTGATTCGGCCCCTGGGGCATGAATCATCTAACATCTCGTTTGCTCTGCGCTGATGAGCATGTTCTCATTACCAGTTCTCCAGTTGTGCTGGAGGGTTGATGGGCCTGGTTTATAGGAGTAGGCCCTGTGCTTGTGTGGCGAAGTGAGCCTGTGCCTGGGTCCTAAATGGTCATCAGCTGGATCTGGAGGGGGTGGAGGGGTGTCAGTAATAACACAAGTGAATCTTCAGGTGCAAATCAGCTCGTTGATGTGAATGTCTGAGCTAATAACCTCCTTTTCCCTCTCTTCTCAGATAATATCTTCACTCAACAACCAAGTTACTTCAGTGACCTAGATGAAACTCTGCCCACTGTCCTCCAGGTACTGCTCTCCTGCTTGGCTCAGGGCTGGGATTTCCTCTGGAAATGTGGCACAGTTTAGAGGGTGAAGGGAGCAAATGTGCTCATAGGCAGGCAGAATGTAATTGCTGTTACTTTCTCTCTCTAGTTTATGCTAATGTGTGCCAGGTAGTTTTGGAACCTTTATCTAAAACTATTATTTGATGGCTATTTCCTGTTACCTTCCTTCAGCTTCTGGCCTTCTCTGTGGTTAATCTCATGGAATTTTCGTTAGGCAGTTCAAAAAGTATTCTTGGTATCCTCCTCTCCCCCTGAGCAGGGGAAGCACTGAAACTTAAACAACAAAATAGACACCATGAGAGGTAGCTAAGGCTTCACATAGTAAAGTGAGTTAACGTTAGCTCTGCAGGTTCTCAGGAGTAAATGAAAATCTGTCATGGAAGGGATGCATTGTACCATACAAAAGATATTTGCAACCTCTCCATGTCTAAGCTTTCACTTTTATAAGCAGCTTGTATATTTTCCAGACTCAGGAAGCAGGATTCGCGTTTAACCTGGGGGGGAAATCAAGGTGCCTTGACATCTTTGTACCCTGAAAAAGTCATATTTATGTCCTCAAAAAGCTCATCTATGCACAAAAATAAACAAACCCAGGGTACTCTTTACCCCAACACCTATAATGTCGCTTCACTTCTTGAAAGCCCACGTTTTTCTTTCTTTCTGTGTGTTAAGAAACGGTTAGAGCTAAATCTCAGAGATGAGATCATGTTTAAAATATACTCTAGGATGTGAGATCAAACCTTCAAATGAATTACTGGGGAGCACAGCAGAGATTTCATTTCCTTTTTGTGATGTACCACGTCAGAGTGGTTTCTCTGCAGAATGCTGGTTTCTTTACTGGGTGTTTTCATACTCGTTGCAGGGCAATACCAGCGTTATCTCGAGTGTATGGATGTAACAGCTCAAACAAAGATGTGTCATTACTGATCCATAAAGCTATTTATGTGTTTACACTGTCACTGAAAGGAGTTGATACCTGTGCAGGTTTAGGAGCTTACTGTAGAATAGTGTGTGTATTTCTACAGAATGCTGTAGAAACCTGTGCCCTGTAGAATAGTAATATTAACCCCAAATATGCAACTTCAGTACCTTTAGTCACCCGTTCACATATCTCTGAGGAGAGTTTAACAAATCTCTTAGGGGGCAAGTGAAGAGGAGTTACTTTTAAGTTGGTCCTACAGCAGAGTTTGTTGGCAATCCAGAACTAATTCTGTGAGCTGCTTCTTTTTAAAAAAACAAAAGTTGCAAAATGTGTCCTGCCAACCTCCGAGGAGAGGGCAGGAAGGCTTTGGGAGGAGCCCATAAGGAGGTGGTGTTCACTTCACAGTTGTCCCACTGCTCCACTGGGATCCCGGGTGGCCTCCCAGTGTTGGCCTTGCTGGCTGATTTTCTCACAGAGCTAAGGATGGGGAATAGCTGCAGTCCCTGTCTCAGCACCACCACCATAAGCAGCTGCACTTGAATTGCACACAAGCCACATGGAATTTCAGAAGTGCAGTGTGGCCTTTCCTGCTGTAACCTGCAAGAGTCTGTTGCAGCTTTTGTCTTCCACAGCTCTGTGCTGTGTGGCCATGGTGATGTGTTGCATATAAAGCATGGCCCACTGCTTTCCCCTGTCTGTTTTAATGCTGTTCTGTTTTCTTGGTCTAGGTGTTCAACAATATTTTGCATAAGTGTGGTTTGCAGTGTGAAGGAGCCTCTGCTGAGCCACAGAAGTTAGAAGAAAGAGTAAATGTGACTCCAGGGAACATGCCCCTCCAGGTAGAACTGTTGCTCCTTGCACTTGGCTGTTTGTAATCCTGCAGACTGAACACTCCATGGAGCAGTAAGACCACAGAGGGTCATTCTGTTCCCAAATACTGGTGGCTCATACAGCACATGGTTCCGTGTCATTGTTTCACTGTTTGTCAGATGACGTTGATGACAAAGCCTTTCCACCATGAATCGGTTGCTTTGCTCCTGTGCATTTCAATCATATCCATTGTAGCTTGGGTTCTTTTTAAACCTGGTATCTTTTTTTGCTTAACCATCTTATAAATAATGTAACAGAGCATCTGAGAGAAGCCTCCACTAAACCCTGCCAGTGATCAGAGTTGATCTTTTCTTCAGAAATGTTTTAAACAAACCACAGTGTACTTTAGTTAATAAAGAGGGGTTTTTTTGTGCTGGGTCCTGTGCAAAGACAGGCCCCATCTCAGTGAGCATAGTCTTCTACAGAATCTTAATCATAGAGTCTGTACGTGGGAGTTGTTACAGCTACCCTGGAAATGCATCTTGCACTGAAATGGACCCCAGAAATAATCCCTTTAATTCCTGTATTACTGCTGTGCAGTGCTTCCAGATAGATGGGGAACAATACTATATGCAGAGGATATATAGAGGGCAAAGCCACTGCCCAAGACGGGATCTGATGAGGATTCTTGTAATTTCACAGAATCTTTCATGAGAGTGAGCAGTTAGGATTGCATTAGAGATATTTAAATGATAGAAGTTTTAGTAGAGATGGTGTCTCTGTCTCTAGAGCCAGTAATGTGTAATGTGTTTATGATTGATAGCAGACTCTGTGCACTCAGGAAAAGGCTTGGTCTGAACATGATGTGTTCCTGTCACTGAGTTATAATGTGTTCCTAGGAAAACTTCTCTGGCTTTTCTCTCAGTAATTGCTCTTTCTTTCTCAGGAGCTGAAGGATATTGTGCTGTACTTATGCGACACTTGCACAACGCTCTGGGCGTTTCTTGATGTCTTCCCATTGGCTTGCCAGACCTTCAAAAAACATGAGTTTTGCTACAGGTACATCTTGGACTGCAGATAGAGCTTGTCTTGGTGAAGTAAAAATACTGAGTGTGCTGCTGTGTCCTGTCCCCACGCCTTCGTCGTTACAAGAGTAGGCAGATTTAATGCAGCTAGAGACTGCTGTGTTCACACTGACAGGAATACAGAAACTCTCAGTAAATAAATTAATATAAGGGTGTCTAGAGTACATCTGTTATGTGTTCACCTTCTTAATTATCTAGATCCTAGAGCCAGGCAACCATGACAGTAACCAGCACCCAGCTTGCTTTGGAAAGGGTGGAGAGGGATGAGCAGACAAGAGTTGTGGACAAAAAGAGCTTCCTGGCAATAAGACCTGAAGTGAGGGAAGTAGAAAGTCTTAGGGAGTGATAGTCTATCAAAGCCTGAAAATAAATGGTTTTGTTTGATGTTATGCCTCGGTTTTTATGCTAGAGAATATTATTGAAGCTTGGCAAAGGCTGAGTGCCTGGGAGAGGGTGACAAGCCAGCACTATCACAGCTAGGCTGACAGCTAATTCCCTGACCAACTCTGGATCACAGTGGCAGTGAGTCAGGATGATCTCAAGGACCAAACAGCCAAGTGTGTTCCCACTGAGGCTGCAAGTCCTTGAGTGGCACTTAACCCATATCACTCCAGGTGTTTTAAGCCCCCAGATCATCTTATAGAGTCTTGTTGTTGAGCCTTGGTTGGCGACCAACTGAAGTGTTAGTTTATTGTCCTTATTTCCTCTTTTGTTTGCTTGTTAGTGCAGACAAACACACATTTGTGTTTTGCTTTGGTTTCCAATCACGTTGCAGACCTCAGAAGTCTTAGAGCTGCCAGTGGCTTATGGACCACAGGTTGAGTAACGCTGCTCTGGCGTGTGTAGGTTTCTGTCCTCTTTGGATGTTGTTGTCGTTGGTTATTGGAAGAGCAGCAGCTTGGTGGATCGCTGGTGGCTGTTTGGATTGGCAAGCAGCACTGCTTACATGCTTGGTTACTCAGAGGAGGAAAGCCTTTTGCTTTTAATTCTACCATTGATGTCAGAGATGTGCTAAAATCGTTTTGATCTCTGTGCAGTGGGACAACAGCAACACATTTTCGTTACTTCTCAATGTGGACTAATCACGGGGTCTTTGGAACATGGGGAGGGGAAACTGATTTACCTGTCATCTTTTTGGAACCTCTGTGAGTCTGAATCAGCCTGCTGGCACTTGCTAATTTCACTCCCTGACCAAAAGTATCAACCAGCTTCTGCTGTATTTGCCTCAAGGATACTCATTTAACATGTTTGGCTCTTAATATGAGACTTGGACATAATGTTCCTAATGGAGCCTCTGCTCATCATTTCAGCTTGGCTTTTGTGCAGAGTGCTGTAAACCATTATTTGTAACATCTAGCTGCTCAGGGAGCAGTGCTGGCTGTTACGCAAAGCAGTATTGGCTGTTACTCTGGAACAGTACTGGCTGTTACTCTGTGAGGGTGTTTCTCCCCATCTCTTGGTGCTGTCCCTGGAGGAAAGGATCTGTGTGGGCTGCCTGGCACATAAAATGTGAAACTGAACCAAACTTTCTTTGTTTCCTCCCTGCCTCATCCTATTGAAACGTCCTCTTGGGCTTTCTGCATATTGGATACCTTCATCTAGATGCTCACCTAGAGCAGAGCTGAATAGCAAGACCATCATTGGAAATTGTATCTGGTTTCTTACCCAGTTTTTAGCCTGCAGTGAGATAGGGCCATAAGGATCTTGGAGTGGGAGGGGGTCTCTCAGGATGCAGATTGGTGTTTGGGATATTTCTTGGCCGGGCAGGTTGTTCTTCTCTTCAGTAGCATGATGCTTTTTAAATGCATTTCTTTGCCTCCATCTTCAAAGACACCTCGATGGTTTCCAAGAGCATTGCTCTTGGTCTATTGCATATTTGCTTGCTTGTGTTTCAGGGAGCAAATAACAAAGTAGGGTCCTGCTAATGAGTACTGCCAGTGAGGAGAATTTAATGAAATTAACCATTTGATTTGTCTTTCAGCAAATGACTTTTGAAACCTCGGATGACAGTTACTGTTTCGTTGCCCCTTTCTACAGGTTAGCTTCGTTTTATGAATTGGCAATTCCTGAGCTGGAATCTGCAATTAAGAAGAGGCATTATGAGGATAACAGGTGAAAACGTCTGCAAAGGCTTGCATTTTCCTGGCAGTAAAAGTCTCCCGGGGCTTAGTTTAAAATTCAGTTCATGCTGCTTTACCCACCTCTGCGGAGTCTTCTGTCTTTTTTTTTATGCTGCTTCAAAGAACCCAGAAGAGATGGCTTTTCTAATTCCAAATTTTCCTGGGCAGTAGAGTGACTAATGATTTCTTTCACTGCTGTCTAAGAAGAAACTTGATTGGAGATGCATTGGAATTGTAACAAAACGTGACAACACGAATGATATCTCTGTGTATAGATTGGTCTCATTTTTAAGGTGCAGACTGTGCTGGTACAGTTGAGATACTGTGTTGAGCTGTCGGGACAATTGATAGTTGAGACCAGCTTTGTTTAGAGCATGGATTTTTCCTTAATTCATATGAAATGGCTCTAATCTCTGGTCATTGCAGCGAAGACATGATTTTGCTAATGAAATCCCTTCTCTGGAGGGATAACTCTGGAGTAAAGGTGTTTTAAAGATTCACATTTCTTGTGCTGACACCAACAGTGTATTTTTTTTTATTCTCTCTGAAGTGTTTTTGCTGATTTGTGGAGGAGAATTTCACATTCCAGGAAGAAGATGATAGAAGCTTTTCACATCCTAATAAACCAAGTCTGTCTGCAGCCCATCTTAGAAAGCAGGTATTGGCACTTGGGCTCTGTGGTACTAGCCAGTTTTTTGATTGCTATTTTGGTGGAGATTGTTTATTTGTTTTCTGATTTACTGGAGAAAATTAACAGAAACTGCTGTTCATATTGGGATCGTAGCCAAAGGCTTTGGCTAAGATCAGAAGTCTGTTGTCCT
>NW_010308557.1:12872-30864 GCF_000700745.2 Antrostomus carolinensis
AGCTGAAGCTATATCATCCAGAATTGGTGTGGTGAGCTGTGTGTTGACCCCACTAAATGGGATGAGGCTGTGGTCCAACAAGCTTTCTAACCTCAGTTTATGGCTGAGTTGCAAATTGTAATGCTGTGTGTAGGCACCTTGACTGAGACACCACTGTCAAAGCAGTGCAGTGTTATAGATCACTGAAAACAGTTGCTTTAAATCTAGATACTGATGCCTTTACCTAGTTCTACTCCTGTTCCTGTTGTGGAAATTGTTAACCCATAGCTCTGTGAGTAATCGGAAAATGGAGGCAAGTATAAGTATCCTTGTTTTAAAATAGAGAAATGAGTTGACCCAAAATCATGCTGCATATTTGGGACAGAGCCAAGAACCTGGATCTTGATTGGAAGGCCAGTGCTGTCTTGGGCTGCTCTCTTTGCCTGTGCTCGTTACAGCTTTCGTAGGTTGCTGGTCTCTGTGGCTCCTGTTCTGCTTGAATATTTTCCCTGGTTTGATATCAGGAGAGTTGTCCAGGAAGATGAGGAGGGTCTGTTGGTGGAATTCTTTGAGAGACCTGGATTTGCTTCCTTGACTTCTTCTGTGACCTGGACTAAGTCACCCAATCTTGTCTGTGCTATCAGTCCAATCCTTAAAGGAGCTATAGTAGCCTTTGCCTTACCCTTGCTTCCCTGAGTATTAACTTTCAGTACTCACGGAAATATTGAAAGGATAAATGGAGCAAAGCGTGTAATGCTTTCAGATTCCACAGTATTCAGGACTATATGTACTTCAGAAGTAGTAAAGGACAGCTCCAGAAACTCACTGCCTGTTTGACTGAGGCTGCTGTAAAAATGATGTGTCCAGCTTCTAGAGAAATACCTTTTCCTTAACACCGATCTACTGGAGAGAGCGTTCTGTCTTTGCTGTGAGGCTTGATGCATCAGCAGCAATGGGAGCTTTAGGCATTATAACAGAAAGGTTGCAAGAGGATGTGTTGGCATGTGTTCTTACATAGGTGAGCACATATTTTCTGGGAGGTTCACTGGTATAATCCCAAGACATATAATAAGAGTGCAATTACAAAAGCACTGCACACCCTTCTCGGCTTATTGCGAGTCTGAGGCATCAAACTATGGTTTGTAAAGTTTGTCAGAAGTCCTGTAATTCTAACTGTGATACAGCTTTAGATCCAGCTGACTGAAACGTTTGCTGAAGCCATAAAAGAAACTTGTTTCTCTTTGACACTCTGCTCCTGTGAAAGCCAAAAAGTGGACTGAAATCCATCTTCAAATGGGATCTTTCCCTCGATGTATGAATGTGGCTAGTTTGGCTAGTGAGGCAGAACATGGAGATTGTGCAGTGTGGCAGACTTACCACCGAGTTTTTCACTCTGTTATGCCATTGTCTTCTGCAGCTGTGAGAACATTCAGCCTTTTATTGAGGAATTTCTACAGATCTTCACTTCGGTGCTTCAGGAACGGAGGTGAGTCTGCCTGAAAGAGGCCCAAGGGGCGGGTCAGCTTGCCTTCCTCTTCTATGCTTTACAACAAAATTGTCTGAGACGTTATTACGAGGCATTATGATGCATTTGGGAGTTAGAAATCGTTCTAACTAGTTGGGAGAACTGCTGTGAGAGGATTTCAGACTGCAGTACAGACTTTATTGTAAAGGTGAGGAGGATGTTGCATGGTGCTGGAGAATGTTATTCTTCGCTCTCTTTAATCCAGGCTTTCAAAGTGGACGATAGCCATTAGCCATGAGCTACCCTGACAAGTTAGGCTTATTACTAATCTCTGCTTTTCAACTGGAGTGACCAAACCAGAAACATATTAAGTGCTAATGCTGAAGGTGGGAAGTGAGTAAGTGGCATAAGTGGGAATTTGATCTTGTCCTCCAGACGATGCTGTCATTCTGCTCATCTTCAAGTCATAAACCATATTTTCTCTGTAGTCCAGCACTGGGTTACAGGTCTCAGCATCATGAGGCGTGTCACAGCTGGCTCTGATGCCATGGGGGGAAGCATTGCTGCAGTATAATGGGGGTAAATCAGACATGGCAATCCATGCTGGAATCCAGTGTTGGATGAGAAGTCACACATATTTGTACCTGAGCAGTGGGGAACTCAAAGTGGCATGGCAGGGAGGGTAGTGGGTGACAGGTCTGCTGGTAATTTGAGTTTGACTGATTAAACTTGGTTCTGCGTTTTCAGGTTTCTCCGTGACTATGATGAGCTGTTTCCTGTTGAGGATGATATCAGTCTGCTTCAGCAAGCATCCTCCACGCTGTATCCTTTGCTGTTGCCTTGGGGTTTTGCAGACCTGGCTGCTCTTAAATTCCTTCACGCAAGTGGCATTTCCAGTGTTGCTGCCTCTGGTTCAGCTGCATGACTGGCAGTGAGTGATGAAAAGTTCTCTTGTAAAAAAATAAAGGGGGAATGTTAATGTAGACACAGGCTTGGGAGTCACTGAAAATTGCATAGTTCCTTCAAGGTGAGGTCTGAATATGTGCATCTAGAAATGTCCTTAATGCTGTCCTCTCAGAGATGAGACCAGGACAGCCTATATCCTCCAAGCAGTGGAAAGTGCATGGGAAGGGGTAGACAGGAAAAAACCACAAGTCCTTAAAGATCCAACACCACCAGCAGCATCTAACGGAGCATCAGCAGTAGTGCAGAGCACTGCTGAGGACATGGAAGAGCTCGGGGCTGCGTATGTGTCAGAGGATGAGGTGAATAGAGCTGTGTGGATAGGACTGGGTTCTGCTCTTTCTGCTTCATCTGTGAAGAGAGGATTGGTTTGCCTGGGTTTGGGGATTACGTGAGAGTCTCATTTCTGACCTTTGCCAGATTTCAGTGCAGCCCCATGTGCCTTATGAAATGAGACACAAAGCTGCACCTGAATCCCAGCTTTATCTTTGAGCAAACTGCTTCTAACTCGCCTTGGCTTGGGTTTCCTCTTGCTATTTAAATTTATTCCTCTTCTATTTAAATATTGTGCTTCATGACTGTAGTTAATTTGCATATTTTTTTAATGTACAGTTCATGTGTTATTTGAGGAAAGGATTCTCCAGAGTATCCTTGCTGATTCCGGGACTGACAAAAGTAGTTGTGTGCCCAAGTCTGTGACATAGACCTTGTGTACTTTAAACAACTTACTTTATTCCTCTCTTTTTTGTCTTCAGTCTCTGACTTCTTTGTGTTTGAATTCTGTTCCTTTCCCCTTCTTAATGAGCCTACCTGCCATCACGAGCTGCTGTCTCTCTCCAGTAATGCCCCCAATTCTGTTTGGTATGTGCAGTGTGCCGGTGCAGCTGCTGCGCCCATTGCCAAGGTGTCAGGGGTGGAGCTGGACTCCCTCATCTCTCAAGTGAAAGACCTGCTGCCAGACCTTGGTGAGGGCTTCATCCTGGCCTGCCTGGAAGAGTACAGTTACAACACCGAACAAGTCATCAACAACATTCTAGAAGATAAATTGGTGCCATACTTGGATAAGCTGGACCGGACAATGCGAAGGTGTGGGACAGCTTCTGGCATGGCTCTGATGCCTTGTTTGCCTGTCTGTTTGTTGAAGGTTTGACTCTTGTAGAGCTCTAAGATGTTGCATGTGCATTTTCTTGGGGTAGATAGCTGCAGTGAGAGCTTCTCATTGCCACTTCCCCTCACAGTGTCCCTGCAGAGAACTGCAACACTCACTGTTCAGTGTTTCAGTTGAGCAGAGGTTGGGTTGTGTTTTGTGATGGGAGGACAAAAATACTTGTGCATTAAACACTCAAATTAGAACTGTTAAAATTCCACTGTGGGGACATGGCCTAAGCCTGGGCTGGGCAATAGAAATGTGTTACCTTCAAAAGGTTTATTTTGCTGCAGAGGACAGGGTCAGAGGTGTTAAAATCCCAGCTGGCCTGCAGGGAAGGGCATTTTCAAAGGAACTAATTCAGCTGAAATTAAACCTACAGGGTCAAATGCAGTATCTGAAAGGCTGCTGTTTTGTGAATGAAGGTAAACCAGAGAGAGATTGGAAATTGTAATTTAGATTCATTTTTCTCTACCCTATGACAGACGTGCCAGGCTTTGGCTTTCTTCTCTGGGTTGTACATGGGATGTAGGGTTTATAGCTGCCAGTGGAATTGAGTTGTTTTAGTTTGTCTGGAGCTGCTCGTGTGTGTTTGTGCTGCAACAGCAGTTTCTGACTGAGTGTCGGGATGTGAATGTGCTGTTTGTTCACATTTCATGGAGGAACGGGCAGGCTGTCTCATTGTTGCATTAAAAAAGGAAAGCATCTTTATCAGAAAAATAATGTTAAAAAAAAAATCTTAGTTTTGCAACAATCTTCACTCTTTCACAGTCAGATCTGCTGACTTTGGCACAAATGATGTAGGGTGGCCTTTTGGGAAGGTTGGGGATTTTTTCTGTGAAGCCAGCAGTTACAGAAGATAGAGTTGGATGGGTTTGTTTTTTTTTTTCCTGTCTTTTGCATTTTGAAACAAAACTGCCAGTTCAATAGCAAAGGTAGAATTTTGATGGCTGCTGATTTTAGAAAGGAGCACAACATCATTTCCAGATGCCCAGCTGAGCTAACAGCACCAACAAAATGAATGTAAAAATAACGGTCTTTTGACTTACAAGTTGAACAAATGTAAACCTGGAACCCTGAGAAAGAATTCAGAAGGAACCATAGGGAGATAAATATCCTGAAATCAACAGCAGCAAATTATTGGGATTTTTTCCAGCATGTAATTCATCATAGTTAGTGCTTGGCTTTACTGAGTCATGGTTGTGAGACAGGGCAGTCTGCTGAATACTCCATGCTCCTGGACAGTTTCACTTATTCTTAAACAAACAGAAGAATTTTCTTTTTGCTTTCTGTCAGTTGCTTTGGTTTCCCCACAGAGACAAGGCACAGGCTCTGAAGCTTATCTTAGACCACCGTCATGTAGTGGTCGTGCATGTACTATAGTGCAGCTGTGAAATGAAGGAACAGCCATCCATGGCCCAGTCAGCCAGCACCACAAAGAGGATCTTGGCATGCTGTGGGTGACTTTGAGACTGATAAAGAATAAACCGAGGTCTTAGGAAGGAGAGGACTTGATCTTCCTCAGTTTACCTTTGTCTAGACCCTTTGTTTAGGGTCTGGAGCACAAGTGTGCTGAGTTCCCTTGTGGCTGAGGGAACTGGGGGTGTTGAGCCTGGAGAAAAGGAGGCTGAGGGGAGACCTTGTGGCTCTGTGCAAGTCCCTTGGAGGAGGGTGGAGAGAGGTGGGGGTGGGTCTGTTCAACCAAGGACCAAGGGACAGGACAAGAGGAAATGGGCTCCAGTTGTGGCCAGGGCAGTTGAGATGGGATGTGAGGAAGAGTTTTGGATGTGATGAAGAATTTCTTTGCTGAAAGGGTTCTGAGGCATTGGAAGGGGTTGCCCAGGGCAGTGGTGGAGTCCCCATCCCTGGAGGGATTGAAGAGTCGTGTAGACACAGTGCTGAGGGACATGGGTTAGTCAGGGACTGGTCAGTGTTGGGTTCATGGTTGGACTCCATGATCTTAAAGGGCTTTTCCAATCCAGGTGACTCTGGGATTCTCTGTGATTCTGTGTTTATTCTCTCTGTCTCTTTCTTTTTTCCCAGGCAGCTGAAGCCAGACCCGACTCCTCTGGTCACTTCTCGCTATAATGTTTTCCAGAACGATGAGTTTGATGTTTTCAGTAGGGATTCAGTGGATGTTTCTCGGATACAGAAAGGCAAGCGGTGAGTATTGTGTGCCTTGTCTGTCAGAAGGAATAAATAAATACCTGTGAACCTGCAAATTTATTTCTCCTACAAACCTCCTGCAGGAATTTGCTGGCAGAGGGTAAGGCTTACCAGAAATGTTTCCAACGTGTTTCTTCTGTTTCTCTGGGAAAGTAAAATGAATTATTATTAGAGGGTTAGTTTCAGGTAGTGTTTTTCCTAATTGGCTTTCTTCTGTATGCTGCCAGAGTTTGCTCTGCCAAGACAGTTTGTAATGTTGGGCTCTTGCTTCTTCGTATTAATGTGAAACTTGTACTGAACAAGAAACTTTGAAAAGCAACCTTCTCTATGAGTCTGGGATTGTGAGTCAGAACTGAGAACAAATAATGATTTGGTTTAGATCCAAGTGAAGCTTCAATATCCATCTACTTCAAAATCTGATAACACTCAGTGGCTTAGACTGCTTTTGTTGTTCCTGCTGCTGTCAGCTTCCTGCAGAAGGGCATTTCCTTTGATTTATGCCCAGTTGGGCGTGTTGTGCTGTGCCAGGCTCCATGCAAGTTTAGGTGAGGGCATTGCCCTGCTGGCTCCTGTTGAAGTCAACTGTGTCTCTTTAATACGGTTGATTTATTTCAGATGCTTTTTATACACTTCCTCTAACTAACCCAGTCTGATCTTTATGTTGGTATGTTTATGTTTTCCAGGGAGATCTTATAGCAGCCTTCCAATACCTGAAGGGGCTACAAGAAAGCTGGGGAGGGACTTTTCATAAGGGCAGTTAATGACAGAACAAGGGGAAATGGGTTTAAGCTGAAAGAGGGGAGGTTTAGATGAGATATTAGGAAGAAGTTCTTCACTGTGAGGGTGGTCAGACACTGGAACAGGTTGCCCAAGGAAGTTGTGGTTGCCCCCTCCCTGGAAGTGTTCTCGGCCAGGTTGGATGAGGCTTTGAGCAACCTGGTCTAGTGGAAGGTGTCCCTGCTGATGGCAGGGGGGTTGGAACTGGATGAGCTTTAAGGTCCCTTCCAATCCAAACCATTCTATGATTCTATGTATTTACCCAGAATATAAATAAAAGTTTGACTGGAGATTGAGCCACATTACCCTGTGAGCTCCCAGTTAAGGTTTTGGTTGCAAGGCCGCATCAAACTTTCAGGAAAAAATCACTTTTTTCCAGTGACCCAAAGTCCAGTTGAACAACTTTTCAGCAGCACTGCTGTTGTGCTTACATTGGCTCAGCCAGGCAAGAAAATAATTTCTTTCTGGCCAAGACAATGACTTTGGAAGTGTCCACAGCTAAGCAATCACAGGCACAACCTCTCTCCTTTCTCCTCATCATGTTGCCTTGCTCAGAGTGCCGGCAGGAGCCTTGTGCACATGCGCCCTTGCTCTTCTCCCACCTCCCCAAAGTTCTGTGCGTGTGGGTGGCTGCTGCAGCGGCTGGACCAGGCCAGAGAGCACTGTCTGAGTTCAGCACAGGGCACCCAGCACATGGAATAACCCTGCTGGGAGCTCCCTCTGCAGATCACTTTACAGAGCTTTGAAAGTTGTAAGTCATCTCTGAGCTGGGTTGGCAGGCCCTGCTCCCATGGCGCTGTCCTCCTGCTGCTGCCGGGGAGCCTGTGTCTTCTCTCCAGTGGGAACATCGCTCCTTGAGAAAGCTGTCATCTCTTCTGCTGTCCTGTTAGGTGACCTCTTGGGATTATCCTCTTACTGCTGCTGTTCCTGGTGTCTCTTGGCCTCCCTCAGGCTACGTCTTTATTTTGAAACAGTTCTTACACTGAGAACACTCTCTCTGCAGGACTCCAGACATGTTCCTTATGTTTTGAGTGGTTTTTAAAACCTGGAGGTAACTAGCTGGGATCAGCAGTGTACACCCTATGCCCAGAGTTGACCATATCTAACTAAACCAAAGTACCTTGTTCTCTAGGATTTAACATTCAAAACTCCATAAATATGAAGAGTGTGTCTTTTCAG
Source organism: Antrostomus carolinensis (assembly GCF_000700745.2). Classification (NCBI taxonomy): domain Eukaryota; kingdom Metazoa; phylum Chordata; class Aves; order Caprimulgiformes; family Caprimulgidae; genus Antrostomus; species Antrostomus carolinensis. The sequence goes on from NW_010308557.1 coordinate 20,549, forward strand.
CACTAAAAGTGCAACTTCCTCAGTAGTCCTTGTTCCACAAGCAAGAAACCTGATGCTTCACCCAAACATCTGGGTAACAGGGTTTTCCTACCTTAGTTTGAGATCTGCTTTGGATTTGAATTGTATCAATATATCTTTTTTATCCCCCCCCCCTCCTTCTTAAAATCTTTTACTCAGCAAATTCTTGTGTTTAGAGTGGTGTTCCTGCCTGGGCATGATGTTGCAATAGTGCTTTGAGAGCCAAATCAGGTTGGGTCCCATTGTGCTAGCTGCTCTGTGGGTAAGTGTAAGCACTTTGGGGCAGGGACTGTTAATGTGAAGGAGAAAGCCACACCAGGAGAGGAACAAGCACGAGGAAATAGACATATGAGCATATACATGATTCTTTGCTGATCCTGAAAAGTGATCTCACCTGCCTCTGCCTGTCCAGCCATAATTACTAGCTGAATCTGACTCCTGAAGTCAGAGCATGTCCTGAATTCCATGGGACTAGAGGAGTTATCCCACTGTTTTTCCTGGAATTGGTGCCTGAAACATTTTATTGCAGCTCTTCTGCAGTCATCAGACCAGCTCAACAGGAAACAATTATCCAATACTTAGTTCAGTCTCATGCTGAATACCAACAGGAGATGTGATCCCAGCCTAGGTATGTGTGAACTGACCACAGGCTCTGTAGGGCATTTTGCAGCTATGTGCAGCCATGGAACAGAGTGAGTCACGTTGGAGAGGGGCACCACATCCATCTGGCATGTTCCTTTGGTTTGAGATTCTTAATGAAAATCAGGCTGCTTCCATCACTCCCCCAGTGCTGGCTAACGTGTCACACGAGTCTCTCGAGTCACTGACAGGCTGCCTTGGATGGGATCTTTCTCTGAGAATATCCCAATTCCAAGTAGATCACTGATGCATGTGCCTCCTCGACTGTGAGGGCTGCAGGTTGTCCTGTGAATACCTGGCAGTGGAATCCCTCGCTGCTTTGCTGTAAGCATATAATTGACTGGTCTGAATAATGGGACTTCAAAGAGTTGATGCTTGTGCAACTTGAGACACAGCATCTCAGCAGCTGCTTTTTAATACCTCCATCAAAATCCTACTTCTTGGTCTTCCCTTCTTTAAAATGACTGTGATTTACTTGCCTCCTAAATTTTTTTCTTGAATTCTACATGCAGTGCTTTGAGAGGTTGGATCAGAATCACTAGTCTGCTCTGGTTTGTTCTTTTCATTTTTAGTTGTGCTTATTCTAATCCTTACTTGCTGCACTGATAATTTATTTTTTTGCTCTCCCCATCTACATTCATATTTTGTATCTCACATTTATCAGCTGAGGTTCTGGACTATGGGAACACACGTGTCCATGCAGCAGTTACTCTACTGCAGCCCTGGTCCATGATTTGCAGCTGTGCGTGCTACCGCAGTGAGCCGATACTGCAGCAGGGTGTTAGAGGGCACTCCGGGCCTCCCAGAGCGTCTCGTAGACTGGAGTCTTAGCTTCACCACTCAAGATTCACAGGACTTCTTGTCTTATTTGGATCTTGGCTGAATTTCAGCTTGAGTATAATTGCATTTGGCCTCCTGTAAGAGCTTCCTTTCTGTCTCAAATGACAGTGGCAGGCTCCAATTCCTGTTCTTGTCTGCAGTGTGATCTTGCTGAGCTTCTGTTTAAAAATGACTTTGTTCCAAGCCAGGAGTGGCTGTTTTTAGTAGCCAAACAGCCCTGTTATAAATCAGAGGGGAAATAGGTAGGCTTAAGTAGAGCTTGTGGAGCTTGAGATGAGACTTTGGTTGCTTCAGCTTCCACTTACTAACAGGAAAAAAAAAAAAGTAACTTCTAGAGAAGATCTTGACACTGCCTTTCTGTGTCTGCCTCTCTGTTTCCATGCTGTGGAGTGCAGGAGGGAGAAGGACACGACCAGGAGTTTGCTGAATGACAAACGTCTGGTTGCTGAGCAGAAGGAACGCTACAGCCAGTACAGCGTGGTTGTGGAGGAGATCCCTGTGCAGCAAGGAGAAGGTCAGCTCTACAAGGAGGACTATGAGGACGAGTATGATGACACTTACGATGGAAACCAAGTGGGCGCAAACGATGCTGACTCGGATGATGAGCTGATCAGTAGGAGGTAGGTGCTGTGGCTTCAGCGAATGGCAGGTCGGTGGGAGTTGCTGCCTGGAGCTGTCTGGCTCACACAGACCTTTCAACGCTGGCTTTTGGCTTCGTTTCTCAATGAGGACGTGCCTGCTTCAAACCACCCCTTTTCCTGCTGCTGCTGTTCTCTGTAACATGCCAGGAGGGAGATTTGGGTCTCTCTCTTCCTGCAGGTAGGGAGCGTTGACGTGACATGCACCCAGGATGTTCTCAGCCTTCCACTTTCTGTGTCTGCAGGACTTGCCTCAACTAATCAACAAACCCAAGAGGGGAATTTGCCATTGTGTTGAAACCTACACTCAGCAGTGCTTCTGCTTGTAGAAAACTATCCTGCAGTGAGGGAAAAATGAGCTATCCTGAATAATCAGGATTGAGTGTAGCTGGGCAATGTAAAATGGCTGGTTAGCAAAGGAAGACTTCAAAATTTGGGGAACTATACAACTGGACTTCTCCTTGCCAATCCCCTCTGACATCTGGGAGTGCTGACACCTGGAGTTCAGTCCTTGATGGACTGCACAGCTCTCTCCACAACAACTGACAGCTGGAGGCAATTAGTTTTTAGGAAGCAAAGGGTTAGTTGGGAATGAGGGTTGTAGAATATTTATTTTAGGAATACGAGCTAGAGATAGAAAACACACATGTTAAAAGCTAGTTTAACATTTCTGAAAGTGGCCTTTTAAATTCTGGTGTGTTATGAAGATGTCACCATTTCCACCCTCAAACCAAAGTGCATCTTTGGGGTTCCTTTGTACCTTTTGCCTTTTTTTTTTTTCCTCTCCATTCCTAAAGCACAGTGAGGCTTCAATTTAAATCCTTTTTGTGGTTTGCCTGTTAACAGTGTGGCACTCAGGTCTTCTCCCCTATTTCAGGTGCTCAGCGCTCACTGCTCCTAGAGAGGCAGCAGGCACCATTAGTGGATGTTACCAATGAAAACCAGATCTATGGGTTTGAAGTAACAAAGGCTTTTCTGGTTTTACATTTATTTCTTTGATCTTTCTCGATCTGAATTCCAACAGAGTTAAGCGCACACACACACACACATTTATATACAAAGAAGAGCCGTAGGCATGTGGTAAATTCTGCCTCCACCCCCCCCCAGGCCCTTTCCTGCTCTGTGTGTTCAGGGTGATTCATAAAGCCTGATGGATTTCTCCAAGTATTTCCCCCAGTATGAAACTGGGGCACAGCGATGAAATTGGGGCTCCATGGATAAGCAGTGCCAAGGCACAGAGGTTCTGGAGCACAGCACTCTCTGAGCATTAATGTTCCTATTCTGAGTTTGAGAGTTTTTCTTTGTACACTCCTACCTGATGCCGAGTGGCTGTGCCTGGATCCCCTTCTTCCAGAGGAAGCAGTTGGTTCCTTGGAGAAATTCCTTGTTGAGGTTTCAGGTTTTTCCTGACCTGCTCCTTTTTTTAAACTATGATTATTTTCAGTAACATAGTGTTCATAGTGAGCATTCCCCAGTGAGGAACATGTGTTTGGTAATTGCCTGTAGTAAATGCGTCATTAGTTACTGGGCCTCTTTTTTTATTTTATTTTCTCTTCAGGAAAAGCAGCAAGTCCATGAAATTTGTAGATTCTTCTTTTTAAGACATAAGATGCAAACAAAAAAAAGGATATGCTGTTCAGTGAGACATTTGTGGCTCTTCATTGCTGACTGACTGTTTCTGTCTTAATTCTCAGGCCGTTCACAATTCCTCAGGTCTTGAGACCTAAAGGACAGGAGGAAGCACAGGAGGAAGAGGAAGAAGATGAAGAGGAGGAGGAGGAAGCTGAAAAGGAAAGAACAAAGGTGACATTTAGTTTGTGGTTGGAGTTTTACCATGTGTCTGACCTGCTTCACCTGCAGAGTGGTGTGGAGCAGATTTCTTCTTTCAGAGGGTGAATCTTTTAGCAGTAGCAGAGACTGAGCTGCTTTTCAAAGAGACAACTTCTGTGCTTTGCTGGACAGTGAAATGTCCCCTGAGCTCTCCGCTGCTTCCCTCAGCAGTGACTGGAGCAATGACTCCTACTCTGTGCAGAGGTTTCATCTCCTTTATTCCATAGACAGATGATGCCAGCAGAACACTTTGAGGGTCACTAGTGCTGTTATCATGGATATACTGGAAATAGTGACATCGATGGTGTTGCTGCCAGGTTTCATGTTTAGGGTCACTGGCACCAATCTTGCTGGCTCAACCAGAAGAGATCATAGAATCCCAGACTGGTTTGGGTTGGGAGGGACCTTAAAGCTCATCCAGTCCCAACCCCCCTGCCAGCAGCAGGGACACCTTCCACTAGACCAGGTTGCTCAAAGCCTCATCCAACCTGGCCGAGAACACTTCCAGGGAGGAGCAGCCACAGCTTCTCTGGGCAACCTGGGACACTGTCTCATCACCCTCACACCAAACAATTTCTTCCTCACATCTCAGCTCCATCTCCCCTCTGCCACTTTCAAGCCATCACCCCTTGTTCTGTCACTCCCTGCCCTTGGCCAAAGTCCCTCCCCAGCCTTCCTGGAGCCCCTTCAGGTACTGGGAGGCCACTAGAAGGTCTCCCTGGAGCCTTCTCTTCTCCAGGCTGAACAGCCCCAACTCTCTCAGCCTGTCCTCACAGCAGAGCTGCTCCAGCCCTCGCATCATCCTGGTGGCCTCCTCTGCACTGGCTCCAGTAGGTCCATGTCCTTGTGCTGTTGGTGGCCCCAGCACTGGAGGCAGCACTGCAGGTGGGGTGTCAGGAGAGGGGAGCAGAGGGGCAGAATCCCCTCCCTCGACCTGCTGGCCACACTAAACCAGATAAAGAGCAATGAGTTGACTCTGTTCCATGGTCCAACAGAATCATCTCCTGCTCCAGCCTTTTGCGTGCTGCTGCTGGATTTACTGACCTCTCTCCCTTCTTCCCGGGGTAGGACCATTTTGTGCAGGACCCAGCTGTACTGCGGGAGAGAGCTGAAGCCAGGCGGCTGGCTTACCTTGCGAGGAAGGGGTGAGTAATCATCTCCCTCTGCACAGAGGAAATGTGACTGCAGTTAGCAGGTGTTTTGCTGCTGACTGGAATTGTTGAGGGTGTTACTGTTCCTGAACATTCCTGTAGGTCAGGGTCACCATCACAGTGGTGTGAACTTCTTCACCCAACTCTTACTTCACTGCTGGTTGTTCTGCCCCATCCAACACGTAGGCTTGTCCCTGTATCAAGCAGCAGAACCCTGTGTGAAGTAGGATCTTGGAGAGCACGGCTTCTCAGGGCCTGAACAGCTCCCAGGGGGGTTGGGGATGGTTTAACAGCTGACAGACTCAATGTGTAGAAGGAGGCAGTCACTGGGTGAGTGATGCTGGTGCTCAGCTGCTGCAGAAGCCCCTGCAGAGCTGGGCTGAGCTGAGGCTCGAGGCTGATGGCTCAGCTCCTCACACCCCGAGTGCTGGTTGTGATGTTGTTGTTCTGTGTGCTCCAGGCACAAGCACGACGGCTCCGCTGTCGTGGGGAACGCAAAGGGCCATGGGCAGAACCGGGAAACGGTGCAGGAACGGAGGAAGAAGGAAGCAAATAAAAGCACAAGAGCCAACCACAACCGCCGAGTGATGGCTGACAGGAAGCGGAACAAAAGCATGATTCCCTCCTGAGAGCCTCTCCCTGCAGGTGCTGCAGCCTCCCCAGTCCCCTGCTCAGGAGGAAGCAGTTGTGCTCTGTTCCCTCAGCGCTCCCCTCGCTCCGGGGGCTGGATGTTGTGGTTCAATACCTGGCACTTCGGCTCACGTGGAATTGCCCACCCTGGGGGAGGGCTGCCCTGTTCACGGGAGGGAACTGCCCTGCAGACAGACCCTGAGTGCTCTTCAGTTTGTACAGACACGGTGTGCGTGGCGGTGAGCTGCGCCCTGACGCATCGGCCAGGCTGCACCAGCTGCCTCTGCCTCTCCTTTCCTTTTGTATTATTTATAATTCTCCAAATTTTATTTTCCTACTGGCTCCTCTCACCCTCTCTGCAACTCAAGCACGATTCCAGGCTGGGCAGAGGGCAGCTCGGACAGCAAGGCTGCCCTGGAACAGCCCCCCCAGCTTCCTGCTCCTCTGAGCTGCCTTCTCCTGAAGTGCAGCTTGAAGGCTGATCGGAAAACGCCTGGGCTGTTCCCGTTGCCCACGAGCCCACAGGAGTTCAGGTGAATAAGCCCTTATCATAAATTTCTGTCCCTTGAGTGAGGCGTGTGAAAACAGAATGTGCAAATAAATGATTTAAATCTTTTAGTTGGTGTTTTAAGCTCTTAGGCACCGTATTGATCTTGAACTTGGAGGAACCTCAACAAGCTTTTACCCTGCTGTGCCTGCAGGCAGCAAAATTCAGTTGCTGGGTTGTGTTGGTTCAGGGTAATGAGATCCAGCCACAGCCACCGACACTAAAATACTTGAAAATCAGGATCAAGTCATCCTAAGCACGATGATGGTGGTATGGAAATTGGAGTTGAAGGCAGCAGGGACAGAGTCCCTGGGGAGCTGCCTCCTCAATAACCACTTGTCACACTCTGTGAAGCAGAACTGCCCTGATCACTGTGTTAGTGGCTGGAGCTCATAGTAAACAGCAGTTTGTAGTTGCTGAAAGCACAGAAACTACTTCTCCTGAGGGCTGGCTCTTGGTACGGAGCTGTTCCCCGGGCAGGGAGACACACAAATTACTGAGCTGACTTTGTAACCTGTTTGTAAGGTGCTTGGGTGCTGCAGCAGTGGCTGTGCCTGGGCGAGCCTGGACTGTCTGCCAGCAGCCCGGGGTACAACTGTTCCAGTCGCTGTTGGCGTGGGGCATTAGCACGTTCTCCAAGTGCTGTCCCCAGCGTGGAAATCAACGTTCAGGTAAACAATGAGGCTTTGCTGGGTTCATCTGCTCCGAGCACCATCTCCACACCACCACGCTCGGTGCCTCTGGTTGTCATCGTGTGCTGAGCGAATCAGCAGTGGGGTCTGTAGTGCTGGAGCTCCTGTTCCGGGATAAACCCAGCACCACCTTCCACTTCCCAGCACCGCAGGAGCGAGTGGGCACTGAGCCCTGTGGGCAGTGAGCCCTGTGGGCAGTGAGCCCTGCCTGGTTTTTACGCAGCAGGCAGGGACTGTGGGGCGGTGTGATCAGTGCTGCCGCCAACACTCTGCTGGGGCTGTTTTCAGAAGGTGCAGAAGTCATCGTTGGGCAAAGAGGATGAAGTTCTGAGTGTCTAAACCCCTGAGGACAAGGCAGAGGAAAAAGGGAATTACATTTACCAGCTTCTCCAAATCCACTGTTGAGGGAAATCACCTGCTGGGAGAACTAACTCTGCTCTTCTCTAGCTACTGCTTGGACTCACACCTTCATCTACTCTCTGCCCATCTGCTCCAGGGCTGTCTCCCCCTTTCTAATACTGGATTCATCTTTAGTTCTTGCTTTTAAGAAGCTGCAAATCTCCATCACCTGCTCAGCGTAGCGCGAAGCCATCAGCACTGCAGAGAGAGCTGGTAGTAAAGCAGGCGGCCTTACACCGTCCGAGGTGAGCCCCAGAAAGCTTCAACTGCTCCTCTTCAAAGCACCTCTGTAAAAGCACAGCTGGGGCTGAGAGCTACACTTGGTTTTTTTTTCTCCAAAAACAAAAGCACAATGGCTTTTAAGTCCTCTTTGTGTTCTTGAGTAAATGTTTTACTCCTGACACCTTTTTGTAAAGCTAATAAAGCTTCTTTCATTAGCACTGGCTCTAATTTGCTCTGCCTCATCCAGTAGTGAGAATAGAGTGGGGCGGGAGATGGGGCTCGTGGGCTGGGAGAGAGGGAAGGGGGGGAAGAGCAGGAGGCACTCAGCCAGATCCTCCTCCAGCCACCCGAGAGCCCAGGGGAGTGGACTGAGTTGTTACCCCAGCATGTACCTGAGCAGCCCCTGTGAGGAAGGATGTTTGAAGAACAGAGGTGGGCTCTTCACTGAGGAGAGGATTGCTCCTTCCCCTCTGCCAGCGGCCTCTTCTCCTGTCTCAGCAGCTCCCCTGTGCCAGGAAGGTTCCACACGACAGCTCTGCCCCGCAAGGCGCTGCAGGACCCAGCAGGCACAAGAGTAGCTGGGAAAGATCCACATCCCGTGTCAGCAGGTTTTTGTACTGGGTCTGGCTGGGATGGAGTTAATTTTCCCCACAGCAGCCCTCAGAGCGCTGTGTTTTGTATCAGTAGCTGGAAAGGTGCTGATAACAGCCCAGTGTTTGGTCACTGCTGAGCAGTGCTAGCACAGCACCAAGGCTGGCTCTCCAACATCATCCCCCTGGTTGGCTGCGGGTGGGGAAGCTCTTGGGAGGGGACTCAGCCAGGACAGCTGACCCAGACTGACCAGAGGGATACTCCATCCATATGATGTCTGCTCAGAAATAAAAGCAAGGAACGGAGGGGAAAGGCAGGGCATTTGTTATTGACGTTTTACCTCTGGGGTAACCGCTATGTGTAAGAAGCCCTGCCTCCCAGGAAGTGGCCAGACATCGCCTGCTGATGGGAAGTAGAGAATAAATATTCTGTTCTTTCGCTTTGTTTCTATTAAGCTGCCTTTTGTCTCAACCCACGAGTTTGGGGTTTTTGTTCCATCTCATTTTCTCCCCTCCCCACCCTGCTGAGGAGGGGGCTGATAGAGCAGCTTGGTGAGCACCTGGCACTCAGGTAAGGTCAACCCACCACAGTGTTAAACAGGCTGGAAGTTACACACCAGTACACACCAGTACACACCAGTACACACCAGCTGTAGTCCAGAGGCTCAAAGAGCCGCTCTCTCGCTGGTTAAGGCAGCGATGGCAGCAGCAGCACCCGCTGCAGCTGTGAAAGGGGGACAAGAACCAGCATCAAAGATGCAAATAACTTACAAATGAGCATGTAAATGACTTCAAGTCACTTCTCTGTGTCTAAACTGGAAGCAGCAGATGCCTCCTGACCCTTCCCACAGCTCTCCTCAGACAGAAGCCCAGGGTGGTGGCAGCAGATCGCAGCTGTGTGAATACCTCCAAGTCTCATTTTTAAGACGTTTTGATTCTTACAGCGTCTCAGAACCAGGGTGTGGGGCTGAATTTAAGCTCCTAGAGAAGGAGAAATTACAAGCAGGCAAAAGGATAAGTCAGGTGAACGTACAAGCAGGAGACATGGACCAAGAAGTGTTTATTTGAACACAGTAAATTGGAGTACAGCAGCAGAACTCCTCGAGTCCATCTTGGTTTCCATCATATCAGGAGGTGGCTGATACAACCTGGCTCGGAGCTGATCAATCAGGGACCTGTTTCCATTTGGACACGATCTGTTTCAGGAGACTGAATCCTTCCCTGCAGTGTCTTTTGCCACCCCAGGCTGGATCCTGCTGCTGAACATTTCAATCTTCACTCTTCTCATACTTGTGCTTGATGTGCTTCCACAGCTTCTGCAAAACACGGAGACAAACCCCAAGGGTGACCTCAGCTTGTCGGTGACAGAGCTGCACTTCCAACACAGGTCAGTGTGAAATCAACATCTGCAACGTGGAGTCACAGAATCATCAAGGTTGGAAAAGATCATCGAGTCCAACCATGAACCCAACACTGACAAGTCCCCTGTGACTAACCCATGTCCCTCAGCACTATGTCTACACGACTCTTCAATCCCTCCAGGGATGGGGACTCCACCACTGCCCTGGGCAACCCCTTCCAATGCCTCAGAACCCTTGCAGCAAAGAAATTCTTCCTCACATCCCATCTCAACTGCCCTGGCCACAACTGGAGCCCATTTCCTCTTGTCCTGTCCCTTGGCCCTTGGTTGAACAGACCCACCCCCACCTCTCTCCACCCTCCTCCAAGGGACTTGCACAGAGCCACAAGGTCTCCCCTCAGCCTCCTTTGCTCCAGGCTCAACCCCCCCAGTTCCCTCAGCCACAAGGGAACTCAGCACACTTGTGCTCCAGACCCTTCCCCAGCTCCGTTCCCTTCTCTGGACACGCTCCAGCACCTCTGTGTCCCTCACGCCCCGGCCACCCCCGGTTCAGCTGAGCCCTGGCGCCCCAGACACCCCTGGAGTTGCTGCCACCCCCTGAGCCAAGTCCCCCTGCCCTGCCCCAGCCACCACACAACAGCAAGAGAGGGAAGAGTTTGCAGGAAACACACCCACAGGCACCAGTGGGGTCCAGGACAGCTCTGGAACAGCCACCCTGCGCTGCCTGGCTGTGTGGGGACACACCCTGCCCCGCCACGGC
>NW_010308558.1:0-45339 GCF_000700745.2 Antrostomus carolinensis
ATAATAATAATAATAATAATAATAAATAGTTATTGAAACGTGAACCTGGTCAAGACTGGGTTGATGAGAGAATGGATGAAGGGGAGAAACAAAAATTGAGGTCCCTAGATTGTATGATGTGACTTCAATCTAAAGCCCATCTAGGTTGATAGGACTCATTGTTGCTATCTTTTATGTGATTTAAAAAAAAAAAAAATCTAATTTACAGTGGGGTTTTGAAAAGGTTCTCAAGGCTCAGAGGTTTGTTGTTTCAGAACAAAATGTGGATTTTGTGAAGGAGCTGAGGTCAGTGGCTCTACTACGTCTGCCTCCAAGCAATGAGAGGGATGTGACGACTTTCAAGGCATAGGCTCAGCTCTAATGGCTGATAACTGCCCTGGAGAATACAGTTTCTTCTTATGGGGTTATACATTCAGTAGGACTTGAAATTGCATGAAGAATAATTTAAAGTCAGTTATTTTTAGATTACTGATGATTCCTGTCCTGGAATCCAAGTCACAAAAGCAAGCTTGTGTGTTCTTAACGCTGCCTCTGACATTTCTTCAGTGCCTTGTCGATGGATTTATGTTGCCTGCTAGTGGTGTCTGGACCGTGATACCAGAATCAGCAGTGGTGGTAAGCCTTAAAGACTTCAGAGGGTTGGCACAAATTAGAACAGTATTGTTTAGTCTTCAAGAAGCTCAAGTTTTTTCAAGATACAGCTTAAAGATGAGCAGCATGACAAGGAGCTAGCTTACAGGTTAAGACACCCAAGTGAAAATGTTGTTAAATGTGAGTCTTGAATCAATGGCAATAATCTCTGGAAGGTGGAAGAGACAATTTGCTGGGCTAAGGTCAGTGTTTTTACTGGAAATTTGCTAAGAGGCCTGAAGGGAGTGGTGGTTTGGAAGCCACGTGTGCAGGGATGAGAAAGCTGCACGGTACTCACGATGACACAGAGCAGCATCAAAGGAGCTTTGGAGGTGGCTGATGAAGGATATTACTAAGTGGCAAATAAAAGGAAAGTGCAGTGTGAAGCTGAGCTCTGCAGAGAACTGGAAGAATGAGAAGATTTGCAGACTTATGCTACTGTGCCCAAAGTGAAAGACACTTCCCCCTTGCCATGTAGGAGGTGGAGAGAGCTCGGGCTCTTCAGCCTGGAGAAGAGAAGCCTCAGAGGGGATCTTGTCAATGTCTGTAAACACCTGAAGTGTGGGGGCCAAATGGATGGGGCCGGGCTCTTTTCGGTGGTGCCCAGTGACAGGACAAGGGACAATGGGCAAAAACTGGAACACCAAAAGTTCCAGACAAACCTAAGGAAAAACTTCTTTACTGGGAGGGTCTTTACTGCGTCGCTCTGCAAATGTCTGTTGCCTGGCGTGTGTTTTGACAAAACAACGTATGACTGTGGGCTCCTGCTGCAGGTCAGGGGTGTTGTGTCCCTGGGATGCAAAGTGCTGATCTAAGGTAAACCCACGTCTCCTGCTCAGATTTGTTCTGAAGTTGGTTTTCCAGCTTTGCTCTGGCAGACCTTACAGCAGGTCAGTTATCAGCTAACCTGCTGCTCCATTGTGTTGGCTGAGGGGAGCCGATAACGTGTGGTTGACAGATAGTTGGTACCAACTTTGTGTTGTTTGCTCTGCCTGGCCTGACAGAAGTGTCTGTCTGTGCTAGGTAGGTGTTTCCATATTGTGCAGGACTGTTGATTGTCACAGAGCTGTAGCTGAAGCACTGCTGTTCTCCCCAGACTTCTGATTTCTGAAGTTCCTCCTTGGAAGAGAGCCATCAGGGCAGGCAGCAAACAATGCACTGACTTCTAGACTCTGTTTCTTTTGCAAGAGGTTTGCTTTAGTCAATGGGTGAAGGATTTTTATTCAAATTACCCTGCCTGCCCTGCTGATAAGACATGCTAGCGGTTAAAATCCTGGTTTATATCTTGGATTAGAATAAGTGTTGCTCTCCTGCTGCCAAGAGGCACAGTGCCAAGCAGTGCCAAGTGTTACTGAAGAGTCACTGTGACAATATTTTTACTTATTCCTGGAATATGTCCGTCCACCACTGACCTAAAAATACACAGCAGTAAGATCATCGGGGTTAGCTCTGTAAAAGATCTCTCAGATCTTTAAAGCTCATCCTGTTACTGGGATGTTGAGGTCTTCAGAGATTTGAATTTCATTGTCATTTGGGGGTGGGGAGAAGTGACATTTTCCTTTTTCAGCATTGACTATCCCCCCCCAAGCTATGTAAAAAAATTTCTTGAGTTAAAGCTTTTACTTCTGAGTGTGCTGCAGTGACAGTGATGCATTGATAACGCTATTTTGATTCCAGCGTAGGCGATTTTGTTTTCTGTTCTCTATATGTTTTCAGTTTTCACATATGGAAAAAACCTTTTCTGCAGATAGTTCCTTCAAAAAAAACACATCATGGTCTGGAAAGCCCTTTATTAGTTAACTAGATTTCTTATTTGCTAGCTAGACTTGTAACTTGTCAGTGTAATTCCTTATAGTGGATAATATTGAGACTTGAAATGAGCAAGCCAAAGAGATAATGAAGCAGCTGACGGATATATTTCTCTTTGAACAGGAGGTTCAAACAGGAGGTTCATTGAGGGCCAGCTGAGCAACAGGCAGAAAGCATCAGGGTGATGTCATAGGTGTCCTGCATAATTAAAGAAAAATTCCATGGGGTGATTTTTTTCCAGCTTATGAACTGTTAATTTGTACGTTTCAGAATTTTGACTCGGACATCAGCAGCGTGGGGATAGATGGGTGCTGGCAGGCTGACAGCCAGCGAATCCTCAACGAGGTGATGGTGGAGCACTTCTTTCGGCAGGGCATGTTGGATGTGGCTGAGGAGCTTTGTCAGGTAAGGATAAGTGTGGATGGCGAATGTTATTGATTATGGAAAATTATGCTTTGGGTTAGCGTCCTTATTTGAATGTTAATGTTCCAGGTGAATATTTAAACTGTTAGAAAAACAGCAGCTTAATCCTGTGTTTTCTTATGCATCAACTAAAAATTGCTTTTTGTTTTTTTTCCCCCCAGGAATCTGGTCTATCAATAGATCAAAGTCAAAAAGAACCATTTGTGGAGTTGAATCGGATATTGGAAGCATTAAAAGTTAGAGTTCTGAGACCTGCGTTAGAGTGAGTCTACTCAGGTTTCTTTCTCCCTTTTTGTGAATTCTTTTAACAAATCCTTAGGTTTTCATAAAGTATATTTTGATGTGTCCCCTTTTGTCCTTGGTCTAGTTACTGAGTGAGCCCCTACCCTCTCCTTTTCTCCCCTCAGTGTCCTTCCCCATGGGCAGTACTTCACTAAGGCTCTCTTTCTTACATTAAGGATTAACTTGATTCATTTGTCATGCTGGTTTAAAGTTTTAGGAAGAAACATCACTTAGAAACAGTTGTCTGCCATGATGGTATGTAGCCTTATAGTGAATCATCAGAGAACCTTATTTTAAAAGGTCCAATTCTGAAGGATAACAGGATTTATTAAAGATATTGGGTACTACCACATCTTTTTGGCTTCACTAAACCTTTGGGATGAGCAGAGCTTGACTCAGGATCACAGTTCTCACTTTTCCTCAAGTCACTGTCCCTTTCCAGATAAGGGACCACAAGGTTGGGAAGAGGGAATGAAAGGACAGGTATGTTCTTTGCAGGCTGCTGCAACTACCAGGTAGGTGCTGATTAATGCTAGGTGAGGGGTGTGTCCCTCTCCTCCACAGGAAACATCTCTGCGGTGCGTCAGCTGAGAGCCTGGACTGACAGTGAGATCTGATAGTGAGATTTCTTCTGAACAAAATGATTCTGCTCACAGAACTCGGTGGATAATGCTGAGAACGCTCAGATGAAAACAAAGTCTGGAAATATTTGAGGTCTATCAGTCAGCCTTAAACCAGGACATTTTCTTGATCTTAGTAGACTTGACAACCAATAGACATGTGAGCTGCTGCTAGAAGTGACAGTGAAGAGGGAAAAGTAATGAAATATCTCATGGGCTGCTGTTTTGATATCCAGTAGCAGATATATAACTCTGCTGTACCATTTCAGAACAGCTTTTATTTGAAAAACAAGAAAACACCAAAAAAAACATCAGCCAGTGTTTCTGTGGGGTTTTTTTGTTTTGTTTTGGTTTGGTTTTTTCCCCCTAGGTTGTGAGAGCTTTGGTAAGCTCAGACTGGTCTCAAAAGTGATCTCAAAAGTCAGGAAAAAAAAAAAAAAAGCTTTGAAGTGAGCTTTTAAAAGCAGAAACAATGAAACAAAGCAACTTCAAAATTTCTGTTTAATTCCAGAACATAATTCATAAATTTAAAATACCTTTGTTGCATTATTCAGTTGAATACATTTTCATACCAACAAGCACTTTCCTCTTCCCTTTAACGTGATCCAACGTGGGTATGTAAATTCAGAGGTCATTGGCATCTAAACTAATTGCAGAGATACTCTGATATTCAAACCATGGTGTTTTCAAACCATGGTGTTTTAAACTAAATCCTGGGTTATGCCTCTGGGCCATGCAAAGTTTGACCTAATAGTTTGTCTTTGAATATAGTTGCTCAGGTGGAAAGCTCAGGTGGCTTATTGCTCTTGAATTGGCCAATTAAAGGAGAGCAATGTTGAAATGCCTTATGTTAAACTGAAACAGGATGTATTTCTTGTAGTTCAAACAGCAACAGAGCTGTTGTGAAGGACACTGTGGAACAGTAGCTTGCTGCTCCAGCCATCCTCTTGAAGCCACTAAATTCATTTTATCTCCAGTTAGCTAAAACTTCTGCCTTTCTCATTGCTACTTAGTCCTGTCTTGTAGTTGCTGCAGTGTGTTAAATATTTTTCAAACAACGGAGAAGGCCCAGTCCTCATTCAAAGGAACTCTTATTCCCAAGACAGCTGAATGGACAGAGGATAAGGGTGTATTGTCAGCACAGTTTCTGTGCTGCTCTCCCGCCCCCACCCTCTCTCATTTCTGTTTATGATGGTTTTTTTCTGTTTAAACTCTTTCAGTGCAAAAGCTATCTGCTTCTCTTTGCCTGCTGCTGGGCACAGAGAGTCCTTATTTGTAGTGATGCTTATGTAAAAAAACATGGTTAGTGAGGATGGTAAAAATGTGACAGAACCATACAGTTTAGGAGGTAACTGGTGTCTTAAATGCCGGGTTATTCCGCAGAACTGCTGATGCTACTGACTGTATTTCCCAGCAGATGTGGGTGTTCAGGAGGAGGGTTTGAAACTGCTTGTGGAGGGATTGCCCCTGTGTGAGAGGAGCTGGGAGGGGTGGCATTGTGCTCTTTGGGCAAAAAGCTGAAAAGTGGCTAAAATTGGCATCAGTAAATACAGCTTCAGGGGTGCATAAAAGCAGTCCCAAACTAGGCTGCTACAGTGGGGTTGGAGCAGAAAGCAGGTGTTACACAAGGATAATTAATTACAGTGTCATGAACCAGGAAGGGGAGTATAGCAGGGTTTACCCATGCAAAATTGCAGAAGGCTGGGAGGAAAACAATAACCAGTCTCTCTGGCTCTGCCAGTGCTCTGCAGCTGGTGCTCGGCTTAACTCGGTGTTGGAAATGAGGCAAACACGGATGGCTCCTGGTCACTGCCTTCAAAAGGGATTTGGCAGATTGACCTTTCAAACAGACTTTCAAAGCCCTGCTGTACTGATAGAGAGAAGTTAGTATTCGTATCTGATTACAATTAGGGTCTTATTTTTTAATTTTATTTTTGTTTGTTTGTTTTTTTCAGGTTTGGTTTTTTTTACTAATACTAATTCCAACACTTACAAATACTACACTTCAGAATTAATTTTAGTACAACTGGCCAAACACTTCTTTTCTCTTTCTGTGAGGTGTGCAACTTGACTTTGTAGATACCCAGTCTGGCCCTGCACCCTAAGTAGTGTAATCTCTGTACCTCAGCAGGATCCCATTAATTTTCAGTGTCTTTTCTCATTGTAATTTAGTGATGGGGGAGTGAAATCCATAGTTTTTTTCTGGAAGGATTCTGGCCCAGCTGGGTCTCCATGTGAAGATCTGGTGGGAATGACTTACAGCTTCAAAGCTTTTGACTGTAATCTCCTGGGGAAGGGAGACATTCTCTTATGTCTGTGAAGCAGCAAGGTGGACAGGTCCTGATATTTGCTGGGACCTTTGGGGTATGGTTTAAACTTAATTTAATCTTTGCAAGGCTCCCATGTGGGGAGCTAGAGGAGAGCTCTGTCTACCTGTGCTTTGAATCATACACTGCTAACTAAAAAATTCAGGTGGATTTGAGTCTCAGAAGTGAAAACACTCTAAAAGTATCATTTTGAGAGGAGATAGGAAGACAGGTGTTGTGATTACTAATGATTTTGGGTAGTGGTAGTGTGTGGGTTGAATGTTTTATACCTCACTTGTTGGTTTTTTGTTTTTCCATTAGAAATAGGAACAGCACATCCTAGACCAAACACCTCAGACCTTGCTTCTGTGGCTGCTTTTTTCCAGTAGATATTTGTTCTGCCACTCAAAGAGCTAAAAATGGAAAGCCTGCCTAAAAGTTAATTTGGAAAAATAGACTCCATCTCAGCAAGATAAAGTACCATATCATGTGGTTGCAAATATTGACAGGGAGAGGATGGAGGCTCTTTTGATGCCTCCCTTTTCATAGAATCACAGAATGGTTTGGGTTGGAAGGGACCTTAAAGATCATCCAGTTCCAACCCCCCTGCCATCAGCAGGGACACCTTCCACTAGACCAGGTTGCTCAAAGCAACTTTTGATACAGTACAGATTAATATCTCATTAATAGGACTGTGGACTAATCTTATCATTTATTGATAATAGGTTTTAGTCTTTCAGCTGCTTATTGATCTGTGATTGTTAACTTCAGGCTCTTGGTTTTTTAGCCAGAAGTGAGCTTTATTGCCACTGTACGTGGTTTAAACTGGGGGGAAAAAATCCCCACCCCATGGTTAGAGAGTGTGCCCTTCCCTCCTGGTGGAGATTACAGTGTTAATTTGAGGCTACTCATCTGAAACTGCTTGAAATTAGGGACATTAGGGCTTGTTCTTAGTTCAAAGGCTATGTGTTCCACTGTTCCCTGCTGAAAGGTTCCTGCTGGCATTACAAAGCCTTGCCAGTAAAGTCAGACTCCTGACACTTTCACCATAACAGATTGAAAGTAGATACTTGCTCATTAACTCTACATCTTAATGGAGAAGGCTGACTTGCATTGAAAGCTTTACCAGTACTGTAAGAATACTTTAATTTTCTTATTTTAGTATTGATTGAAAAGAACAGAAGCCTCACATACCCCTTCTTTTTAAGGAACAGAGACTACCTCACTTCTGAAAGTGAAAAGCTCTTTGCTTAATGGGGCCCCTACAGTGAAAACAGTATAACTAATTAACACTAATGAGAAACAGATGTACTGAAGAACATTGAAACTCAAAGTTCTTAAGAGAAAGATTGGATTGATTCAGGCCTGGGTAAATTGAATTAAGGGTGAGGGGAAACCAAAATACAAAAAACCCAAATCAAAACAAACAAACAAGAAAGGGATGGATAAAATCTAAATAATAAAATAACTTTTTATGAAATGCTTTGAAAATTCCAGTTACTTTTAGTTGGTGTGTGTTTAAGAATTCTTCCATGTTATTTGGGAGCCAAACATTAGTGTTGTCATGATGAATGAGACCCAGAAAGTGAGAAATATTTTTATTGCCCAAGTTGAAAATAACGCAGAAAACAAAGTTTAAGCAGCGTAAAGAATGTTATTTAAACTGATTTCTCTTCTTCCTATTCCCCATTGTAAAGGGCTTGATAATGTCTATCTTCAGGGCCTCCATAAATACAGTTCCCCTCTCAAGGGCAACATACACATGCATAGAAACATGGTGGCTTAGAGAAAGATTTTGGTGACTTTTGGTGAACGAGGAGGTTGGAAAATATGTTCTTGAAAAGCTTGGTCAGATTTCTTCAACATGCAGCTGAATGCTATCTGTAACTGTTAAGATTCAGCGTGATTTTAATCCAATTACAGTAGTTCTAGCTATTTCTACCCTCTCTTGTGCCTAATTCAGTCTTCCCTTCCAGCCAGTTAAGTGTTGAATTTTGCAGAAGTTAACCTGTACAGCAGCACCAGAAGTACCGTTGTTCATTTGTTGTGTGCCCTGTGTAGCTCCACGTCTAGGTCTTACCATTTTCTGTGCTCTGTATAGACTCATAGAAATTCAGGGAACAGTCATATTCTCCTTGAAATAGGTGGTTGATAATTGTAATAATTTCATATGATGTAGGCTGACACTTAATTACTCTTGTGTCATGTCCCATTGTACCTCCTAATTTCTCTTAGGTGGGCGGTATCCAACAGAGAGATGCTTATGGCACAGAATAGTTCGTTGGAATTTAAACTGCACAGATTATATTTCATTAGTTTATTGATGGGTGGAACAGCAAATCAAAGAGAAGCACTTCAGTATGCGAAAAACTTCCAGCCGTTCGCCCTCAATCATCAGAAAGGTGAGTTTTCCATCACATTAAGGGGATTTAAAGCACTTGGATGTGGCATCTCATAATAAAATATAAATTGTGTTCCAGACATGTTTTACTCCATTATTTTCATTTTGTTAGAGGCTTCTTATTTTTGTGTTTAACGTGTATAACCTGGATCCTTACAATCTGAATTAACTCTGAATTACATGGACGAGTTAGAACAAGTCTAGAGGAGGCCACCAGGATGATCCGAGGGCTGGAGCTCCTCTCCTATGAGGACAGGCTGAGAGAGTTGGGGCTGTTCAGCCTGGAGAAGAGAAGGCTCCAGAGAGATCTTATAGCGGCCTCCCAGTACCTGAAAGGGCTACAAGAAAGCTGGGGAAGGACTTTTCATAAGGGCAGTTAATGACAGAACAAGGGGAAATGGGTTTAAGCTGAAAGAGGGGAGGTTTAGATGAGATATTAGGAAGAAGTTCTTCACTGTGAGGGTGGTGAGACACTGGAACAGGTTGCCCAAGGAGGTTGTGGATGCCCCCTCCCTGGAAGTGTTCAAGGCCAGGCTGGATGAGGCTTTGAGCAACCTGGTCTAGTGGAAGGTGTCCCTGCTGATGGCAGGGGGGTTGGAACTGGATGATCTTGAAGGTCCCTTCCAACCCAAACCATTCTGTGATTCTATGATAACTCCTTTTTTTTTTTTTTTTTTAATGAGAGTACAAAATTGTGTTTTAATATGTCTACACACTTGCTTAAATTTAAGGTTTTTGACTCTTTTAAATAATATCTAGATTACATCTAGAACAGACCTGCTGCCAGGGTAGGGTGTTAAAAATGCACAGAAACATTTTTGAAATAGTCATCTGCTATTTTTTGCTGTGTGGGGTAATACAAAAGACAAATGGAACTTTTGGAAAATGGAGAATATGTGAGTTAAGTAAACCATCTTAAATTAAATCCAGTAAAGCCTAATTTTTTAGGGTATTGTGTGTGTAAGAAAACATACCAAAAAGTGAATGTGTTTTAAGTAAATTAATAGGCAGCATGCCACGCTTGTAGAGGGGCACACGACCCCCCAGTCTATCCACAGTGGCCTGGAGCTCTTATAGCTGTAGCTGTTTGTTCTGTGAGGGCTGTAATTGTATTTTGTAGAGGTGAGGATGGTGTTATTGATACGGTTCATCTGCCTGTTTTCCACATCAGAGCTGAAGCTGTAGGTACTGCCTTTTATTTGTAGCGTAAAATAACTAACTATTCCTCCTGAAATAACTAACTGTTCCTGGTCCCTCACAGATATTCAGGTTTTGATGGGTAGCCTGGTGTATCTGCGGCAAGGTATCGAGAACTCTCCGTACGTTCATCTATTGGATGCAAACCAGTGGGCGGACATCTGTGACATCTTCACAAGAGATGCCTGCGCTCTGCTGGGGCTCTCCGTTGAGTCACCTCTCAGTGTTAGGTATGCTGGCTTTCACTTCTTTTTAAGACTGGGCACATAGCATTTTGGTCTCTACTTTTTGTTGAGGACAAAAGAAATGGCTTTTGAGAAGCAGTCTCATCTGGCTTGTATTGAGTAAAGAGTATGGTTACGATTAGCTCTTAACAAGATTTGAAACGATTAGAAATCAGAGGTTTCCAGTGTGCTGTGCTTTACCCTGCACTTTCACAGCTCAAGAAGCAGCATTTGTGGATGGGATTTGGCTTCTGTAGTTTAGACACTGGTGTGAAAGATGAGGATGGCAATCAGCCAGTTATTCCCACAGCAAATGTGTGAAAACTGTCCCTGCTGTTTAACTGCAAAAAAAAAAAAACCCAACCCAAAACTCTGGCCATGATTCTGTCAGCATTTGATCATCTTGGTATTTAATCTCCATATTACTTTACCTGTCTTCTTTCTCCCTATTAGAACAATGCTTAAGAGTTATGTTGTGATATCAGCTGCTAAAATGTCCAAATTGTTTTCTGGACTTAATTTGCAAAGAAGAAAGAGGCATTTTCAAGCTTGGGAGCTAATCTGACAAAATGCAAATCTGTAGGAGGCTGTTGGAAATGGGAAGAAAAAACCAATCCAATCCCCTTCTAGCTTCTCTGAAGATAAAACAGATTAACTGCTATTTAGCCTTTGGATGTCAGTTCCCCTGATATACTTGCCTGATGTTCTCGTTTTCATTTCAGACATTAAATAGGAAATAAATTACATGTCTTTCTGGGCTAGGTTTGGTACTTAGCAGAAGCTTCACTACCTCTTTTGTTTGTTTGTTTGTTTGTTTTGTTTATTTTTTTAAGTTTACTGTGTGCATGTTACTATGACTAGACTTCTGTGCTTAGTTTAGAGCTCTAAAAATTGTCAAGCCTTCTGCTTCTCCTGTTTGCACCTCTGTCACAAAATACAGCAGAAGCAACAAAGGGAGCACTTTCAGATTAATTGTCTTTCTACAACAAACGTTACAAGTTTCAGTTTGAAGGTTTTACAGAGATTTAAAACTTCTATCTCTGGTTTTTGCTTTTAATCTTTTTCCTGTTTCAGCCAAATTAACAGCAATTTTTTACACTTTAATTACTCATGCATTGATGCTGTAATATGGTTTTCAGCACAAATGGCCAAGAGATTTTTGGTGAAGTGGAAAATCCCTGTTATTGATGTTTGGATTGGTTGAACACTTGCTTTGCACCTGGTGTGAAATTGATTGCACTGAAATATATTTACTGTATAGGTGTTACCGATGCTCTTGTCATAAACAAGACTGTTCTAAACTACCGTGACCTTTGAGCACTGCAAATCCTTTAGAAATTAAACCAGCTTGAAGTTAAATCCCTGCTATAAAATATGTTGCTTTCTGGAACATGAGTAGTGGTCACCTTTTTTTTTAAGGCTGATTGGTTTTTCCAGCATGTATCTAATCCTGTAAAGGTCTCATGGCTTGAGTTACTGCCTTGAGTCAGTGGGAAAGCTCTTGTTGTACTAAAGAGGTCACAGTTCAGGGTCCTGAAGGACTACAGGACACCATATGCATTTATTATTTGCTTGAGTTGTTTTACTCTTAAAGGGCTCTTCCAGAGATGTCTTCATACAAAAGGATTAAAGCAATTATGCTTTTGTTTCTACAAATACTATTTGTCTAAACAGTCCAGAGGGTCAGCACAAGTTACACTCAGTACTGAAATAACAACAACAAAAAAATGGCCAGTTGGAGGTGAGGGATAGGATTTTTTTAACTGGACAACAGATCCATAGGTTTCAGTCCCATCTCTCTCAAGTACACTGGCCAGAATGTTCCTGCAGAAATGTAAAAACAAGTATCTGGAGGGGCAGAGTGGAAAGGAAGATCGTGACTTCTGTAGGCAATAAAACTTGCACAAATAGTAAAATAATCTGCCAAAGAAACAGAGCAGGCTGATATCAAGGTCAAATCCTGTTTCTACTGCTGCTGATTTCTAGGCCTATAGTACTGTCATTAGACTTAAATCCATCAAAACATCTGTTAACTTGTGTAAACTCAGTGTCATGCTTTCTTTTGTAACATAGTGAAATATTTCAAAATCATGTGGTAAGTTCTGGTAATGGGTAACTCCCAGAGCAGGCTGAACTGTTGGGACACAGACCTTGTTCAGCTGTATACTGCCATTCTTATTACAGGCTGTGGTTTCCTTCTTTCACTTGCCTTCCAATGTTTTTTCTACATTTCTTTTTTTCATTTAAGGTGGAAGGTTGAAAGACATGTTTCTTTACATGGTAATTAGGTATAATTAAAGGATTATGGGTTATGTGTACGTGTGGGTTACATGGAAACTCTTAGGCTGCAGGTACTCTTCCATAATTAAGAGAGCAACTACTTATACAAGCTATCATGATGTCTTCCGCCTGTACAGCTCAATATCAAAGTAGGAGGTATAGAAAATAATTTAATTATAAGACTCAGAGTAGGGATTAACTGTTGTTTTCAGTCCAGAATGTAGTACGAGAGGGCCCTAGCATAAGATGCAGGGTAACTGACAACCTGCCCCAAAACTCTTGCTTGTTATGCTTGAAGGGAGCTTAAAAGTACAGACAAGAACTGAATGTAGAAGTACAGTGCTCTTGTGTCCCAGCTAACCTTTAAAGTAGAAATATGAAAAATGTTGGTTTCCTAACAGGCATCTTATGTTAACATTTCTTTTTTCTGCAGTTTTTCAGCAGGTTGTGTAGCATTACCAGCTCTAATTAATATCAAGGCAGTTATTGAACAAAGGCAGTGCACAGGTGTTTGGAACCAGAAGGATGAACTACCGGTGAGTTGATGCTGAGCTGTCCCAGAGCAGATTTCTAATGGCAAATGCTGTTTTCAGATTTCTTTTGTACTGAATGTTAAGGGAATCACAGACTCACACAGAATCACAGGGGTTGGAAGGGACCTCAGGAGATCATCCAGTCCAACCCCCCTGCCAAAGCAGGTTCCCTACAACAGGTTGCACAGAAAAGTGTCCAGGTGGGTTTTGAACATCTCCAAAGAAGGAGACTCCACACCCTCTCTGGGCAGCCTGTCCCAGGGCTCCGTCACCCTCACAGTAAAGAAGTTTTTCCTTAGGTTTGTCTGGAACTTCTGGTGTTCCAGTTTGTGCCCATTGCCCCTTGTCCTGTCACTGGGCACCACTGAAAAGAGCCCGGCCCCATCCATTTGACTGGTATTTACAGACATTGATCAGATCCCCTCCCAGTCTTCTCCAGGCTGAAGAGTCCCAGCTCTCTCAGCCTTTCTTCATACGGGTGATGCTCCAGGCCCCTCATCATCTTCGTGGCCTCTGCTGGACTCTCTCCAGAAGATCCCTGTCCCTCTTGAACTGAGGAGCACACTTACACACGGTTGCCACCTCCAGCAGCTTCTGGGTTTGGGATTTCCTACTGTACAGAGACCTTGGGGTCTCGCCCCAGGCCGTGGATGTGGCTGCTGGTTTCCAGTTTGTAGGTTCACCCAGTAGTGAAGCTGAGCATGAATCGCAGACGCCCGCCCACACACACATACAAAGGACACTGGTGCGACTGGCCGTGCAGGCTGCCACAGGGAGCACTGCCTTCAACAGCACCCACATACAGGGCTTGCATAAAGCATAAGTATATGCAGCCAAGATTCCTTCCTCCTCTTTGGCTGGTAAAGTCTGAAGCTCACTGGTGAAAGCACACACACCCCACTCTAGATTCACAAGCAAATCCATGTTCAGGGACCCTCAAATACTGACATTGCCCTTCTGGCCTCTTTTATACCACTTTCTGGCTGTTCCTCCCCAATCCCCTTCCTCTGCACATTCCTCCTGCAGTTTGTATAGTTCTACTGACCCCCTCTCCTCTGAGACCCTCAGGTTTGCATTCTAATCTGTTGCAAAGTCCAGGTTTGATTGCAGTCTCTTGATGATCTGTCAATTAGTGTGACTGACAAGATTGTTTCTTGTTACTGTCTCCATTATTTTTGTCTACCAGATTTGTCTCTCTCAGTTCTGTTTGTTGCTCCCCCCTTTACTTGTTATCCCCTTTCACATTGAAAAGGTCTTTGGTCAAATGACCTTAACAAAACAGATGCTCTCACCTTCCACTTAACCTGACACTGAAGGGATGAAATGTTTCTATATAACTGGAAGGAAATGCATCCCACTGAAACATTTAACTTCCTCTAGCTATGCTTGAGCTCTGTCCATGAGTTGCTTTGTACTGACTCTTTATCAGGCAGACAGGAGATGAATGAATTAGTGCTACATCTGGGGACACGGGGACTGAGCTGTGATCTGGTGCTTTATGCTTCCAGCACAACTCATTTCTATCAGTTGAAATGAAGTTCAGTTGTTATGAAACCCCAGTTTCCCTTTATAGCTTGCAGCTCTCCCGTGGCCTGCTCCTGATTGGGAATGAAAACCTGTTTTGTGCAAACTGGGCATGAACTGAGTTAGCCTCTTTGATTGTAGCTGTAAGAGATTAATTTGTAGTGTGAGTATGTGTGATGAGTTTCTCCCAGCTATGTTTTCTGTAACACTGAGAGTGTAACCTCCAAGTGTGACAGATTCATGCCCTGATGTCCAGACAGGAATGATTAGCTAGGGACCATTTGGGAAAAGATTACTGTCAGATGCAGATCAGTTAGTGGTATTTATATGCCTCCTTGCATATTTTAAACTTAAAGGTCTCTAGCTTGTACTGCTAAAGCAGTACGGGGATAGGAAGTCTTATTTTCCTCATGCAAAGACAGAGATTAAGTAGTGTGAAAAGGTTATATTGTCAGATTTTGTTGAAGGTTAAACCTGTCAGAGCTGAGGACTGGTCAGAGCCAGGAGCTTCAGGTACAGAAGCTGTGATTTTTGTAGTTCTCAATTGATTCCTGTAGTCATGGAGCCATTTTTCTCTGTGAGATGTCCCTCGGTGATGAAGGCAAGAGTTGTGCTGTACCAATGTCTTCTGCATTGGTACTGAAACTAAATAATTCTGATACAGTTCATTATTGACATGACAGGTAGGTGTTGGGAGAGTCTTTCAAGAAGCTGTAGAACATTAACATAATCAATCCAAGAGCTTTTGGGGGATTTGTTTTGTTTTTTGGTTGGTTGGTTGGTTTGTTTGTTTTTACCCCTTAAATGAGATCTATCATCTAAACCACTTTGGAAATCCCTGACTAGGAAATACAGACAGTCTTGTTGGGTCATCAGCTCAGTTTGCCTGCCAGGGCATAGATCAGCACTAAAATATGCACTTGTCTCTTGACACAATTACTCTACTCTGTTGAAGATGGGAGAAGCAACATAAATCATCAGTTTAAGATCACAATTAAGTATTTTTCTCTGGGAAATTGTCAGGCATCCACACAATGGATTTTGCTGCCTTCACAGCTGAATTGTGAAATTTCTTAAGTAAGAGCCATGACCTAAAGGGATAATTGTCTGGAAATGTATTTTCCCATGATAAATTGTTTTGTTAATCTCTTTTACAGATTGAAGTTGACCTTGGTAAAAAATGCTGGTATCATTCAATATTTGCCTGTCCCATTCTTCGTCAGCAAACGACAGATAATAATCCACCTATGAAATTAGTCTGTGGTCATATTATATCAAGAGATGCTTTGAATAAAATGTTTAATGGCAGCAAGTAAGTATCACTCTTTTATTTCAAGCAACACATAGATGAGGAAAAATCTTAAGGCTAGAATACTGTGTTTTGAAAAAAAATGAGTCCATAATTAGATAATTTTTGGAAGCTTGTTAATCTTAGAGAGTGACTTAGAAACCAGATAAGCTGGGTGGTGCGGTGGAGAAAGTGTAATAAGCCCTCTGATGTTGTGGAAAGTGAGTTTATGAGAAGGAATGCAATGAGCAGAGTAATTTTCCACCTTGGAAATACTGTTATGTTGTCTTAAATTCAAAATGGAGGCTTTTACACACACAGTTTTTCATTGGGATCAAGGTTAAAGTGTGAAACATCCCTTAAAAAATAAAATTAAACCTCTGGGGAAGTGTGGTGTGGTAATTGAGCAGGTAGTTGAATTATCACTGTGGAAATACTCCTCCTTGGATATCAGTGGGGTGCCTACAGGCTTTTGGGAAGGAGGAAATGGGAAGGAGAGAGCTATACAGATTTTCTTGAAGAAGAACCAGTGGTAGTTTGGATTAAACATATGCAGCTTCCATGGAGGCTGTCAGCTTAATTTAGAGCTGTAAGTTGTTTTGTGAAATCCAGTGTGAAAATAAGTGACACTATGAAGAATGAAAACATTGAGTGATGTTTGCGTTCTTTTCCTTGTTAGAAAAGCCTGAAGGTCACCCTGCATGGGTGACTTCAGCCATTTTAAGCCAGTAAACTTGCTGCTACGTGATTCCTGTCCCCGATCACTCATTCCTGATGCTTTCATTGATCAGCTTTAGTGGCAGCACAGCTCTGACAATTTTAACTTGGGGTGGGGCGGTGGTGGTGTGTGTGAAATGCTCAAGCTTAGAGATCAGTGAAAATGGATCAATGCTAGAAGAAATATTGTAAGCAGGTGGAATTGTGTTGGTGGGAACCTCAGCAGGGTCTTTAGCTGTATCCTGCAGGAGCTGATTGAAGCGGGTTGTAAAATCACAGCATTTTGGGAACCAGAGAGTAAAACGCACTGGATGCTGAGGAGGTCAAAGTGAAAGCTACCAGACTATTTAAAATGAGTAAAATCATAGAATCATAGAATGGTTTGGGTTGGAAGGGACCTTAAAGATCATCTAGTTCCAACCCCCCTGCCATCAGCAGGGACACCTTCCACTAGACCAGGTTGCTCAAAGACTCAACCAACCTGGCCTTGAACACTTCCAGGGAGGAGCAGCCACAGCTTCTCTGGGCAACTTGTTCCAGTGTCTGACCACCCTCACAGTGAAGAACTTCTTCCTAATATCTCATCTAAACCTCCCCTCTTTCAGCTTAAACCCTTTTCCCCTTGTTTTGTCATGAAACAAACTTATCCAGAAGTAGAAGTAACATATGAATCATGAAGAGTAATTTCTTGGTATTTAATAATTCAGGGGTGTGTGGGTGAAAGGTGAGAAAGAATATAATTGGAAGAAAAACCATGGTAAGGTCTCTCTCAGCTAAAGGTGATTTTTAATGGAGTGGCTTAAGAGTGCATTTCTTTCATGCCACAGGGGGGAAAAGAGGAAGGACTGTCACTGCAAACTCTATACCTCTGTAATGGATGAAAAAGCTTAATGCTCGGTTATCGCACGTTGCCGCGATTCTAATGCGTTGTCTTTGTCCCCAGATTAAAATGCCCCTATTGTCCGATGGAACAGAGCCCTGGAGATGCCAAACAGATATTTTTCTGAAGAGAAGTTTCATTATGCAGTTTGTAAGTGACACTCTGGATTTCAGGTGCATTTCAGGAGAATTAAAACACACTTGTTCCATTTTATGCAGCAGACTGAGGACTCCTATGTTTGTATAAGCTAAT
This sequence comes from Antrostomus carolinensis, assembly GCF_000700745.2. Lineage (NCBI taxonomy): Eukaryota > Metazoa > Chordata > Aves > Caprimulgiformes > Caprimulgidae > Antrostomus > Antrostomus carolinensis. Next base: position 17,367 of record NW_010308558.1, read on the forward strand.
GCTACAGAAACTTTGCCAACATTTAGTATATACATACCAAGTGGAAATGCTACAGAAATATTATTACCATAGGGCTTTACTATACTCTTGGTCTCCATACCTGATCAAGTTACTACACCAGCAGCTGTCATTCAATGCAGGTTTTTGTACTTAATTATATGGTGACTTTTTACTTTTTAAAAGCAGAAATTGATCACCCCCATTTGTTTAATATTCTTCCTGCTATTATTATTCTATCATTTTATTGATAACTATCACGTTAGAGGATGTTTGTGGAAAAAGTTTTATTTCCTGTAATGTGTACATAATTAAAGGTAAATACTTCAGAAAAAAAAAAAAAGTTTGATAAATTGAATAGTGGTTATAAAACTAATTTGTATTTTTTTTGCTGAAAAAGCTGTGATATATTCTGAGTTTTTCTTTCAAGCATTTTTTCAACTTTTACATAGAATTCAAAGTAAATGTGCATATATATAAAGTATATAAAAATATATAGCCCCAAGGGGCTACCTGTTAAAATCCATCACTAATTTATAAGGATGGTGTGTGGCTAAATTACTACTGGAGCAGAGAGGGAGTAGGGAATCCTGTTCCTTTGGTTTCACAATCGAGAAGTGTTTGTGCAAGAGAACATTCAATAAATTCTGAAGTGGAAATGCTTTTAGTCAATGACATTTGCTCTCTGGCCTTTGTAGTCATGTTCTTTGAACTTTGTATTCAGGATTAGGCTATAAATGTCATGTTGCTGTATAGTTTAATAGTCATTATAGTGTGCTATTTATAAACAGTTATCAAAACCAAAAGAATTGTAGAAGTATTCATTGTTAATTGGGGGATAAGCATGTTCTGATGCAACCTACTGATCACAACTCTGCACTTGGCAGAACTGGGCCCTACATCGTATATTAGAAGGTAGCAAGTTTTCTGTAGCTTGAGAACACTTTGCTTCTAGCCTTGTTTTTGTAGTAGACTATTACTGCCATTGCCACTTTTTCTGCTAAATTTGTCATATCGTTGACTTAGGTAAATTTGTACTCATAAAGGAGACGTAGATCATGGCAGTTAAATCTTTTCTAGTGTGCATATATTTGTATTTATTGCACTGTCCTATAGTAGGGCAAGCAGCCATAAGGCATGCAAAGCTACATGTAAAATTATATTTCTGTATTGTGTAGTTTAAAAAAGAGGAAAACAAAGAAACCCCAGGCTTATGTGGTTGAATACTGACACACTGGTTGAATGCACTAGCACAATGCACTACAGAGAAGACCGTCTTTGAGAAATCAACACCTTTTGAATTTGTATGTCACCTGACTTGAGAGACTTGAGTTGGACTCTATTGGATCAGTGACAATGGACATCCCTAAAGACACGTTAAGAGGAGCAAAGTCAAGGCACACGACTTTTAAACCTTAAATGTGTTTGGTACATGTGAAAAATACAGGTGTGTGATTTTTTTTTCTGCAAAACTTCAATTGTATTCACACTGAGTTCAAAACAACTGCGTTACCAAGTGGTAAAATCAACAATAAACGGGTGAGGATATTATTTTCCATGTAGGTTTCCTAGTCTTGCTGAAATTGCTTTTAGTCTTTTCTTTTGAGTGGAATTGCTTAATGCTTTGGATTTATATGAAATGACATATGAAGTATTTAAAAAAAAAAAAAAAAACAACCCAAAGCAACAAAACCCCGAAAAACCACCCTGCAGTGTAAGTGCTGTATCTCTTCCCCTCTTATACTTCTGGTACTTTGGCATTGGTGTGAACACCAGTTCATGTCCATAGTGCCTCTAATGCAATTGCTTAGAGTACAGAAATGGCACAGTTCTTAAATAGGGTACAAATTCAGCTTATGTATCAGAATGTTTTAATACAAAGTGGTCCTGTTTTCCCTTTTAAATAGTACATATTGTAGATCCATAACTCATTCAAAAATTCAGCAGTTCTCACCAGATAATTGCAATTCTTTTCCCAGCTGTCTGTATGTTTATCCAGAAAGAATTGCTTGCAGTTTTGAAGCTCCACCAACAGATGATGCTAGCAGGTTAATGTAGAATACTGGTGTTGGTTGGTTGTGAAACACTTCTGCATTTTGGTTGTTACAGCTATCCAGTTTGCCCTTTGAGGTGGTGCAGGTTCTCTCCTACAACTGCCTGATGTGCTTCTGGTAACTAGAGAAAGTGCCTGCATGAAGAAAAGTGAATAATATAAAATCACATTTTAGCTCCTGATTCACATACATTTTCCCCAACAAAGCCTGGGAATATCCATAGTAAAAAAAGCACTTGATTTTAAAGCTACATCATTATCCGAGATCTGTCTTTGTCACACTTGGACCAGTTTGTGAAGCTTTTAACTAGTCCCTTTGTGCAGCAAGTGCCTTCTTATGAGACTGCTGCAGAATGAGAGTAGAGAGACTCAACACACTTATATCTGAATGGAGATCGCTGTGTCACTTCTGCCTACTGCACTGGGCTTGTGACTGTTGCTTCCCCCCTTTGCAGAATGTGTCAGAAGAGCAGCTCTGCAGCAACGAGAGCACCAGCTGGTAATGCAGATGGTCCTTAAGCCAAGAAGCCTCTACAAAGGGACCTAAACAGGCTGGATCAATGGGCTACAACCAACTGTATGGGGTTTAACAAGGCCAAGTGCCGGGTCCTGCACTTAGGTCCCAACAACCCCACGCAACACTACAGGCTTGGGGAGGAGTGGGTGGAAAGCTGCCTCGTGGAAAAGGACCTGGGGGTGTTGGTTGACAGCGGCTGAACATGAGTCAGCAGAGTGCTCAGGTGGCCAAGAAGGCCAATGACATCCTGGGCTGTGTCAGAAACAGCGTGGCCAGCAGGACCAGGGAAGTGATCCTCCCTCTGTGCTCGGCTTTGGTGAGATTGCACCTTGAATACTGTGTCCAGTTCTGGGCCCCTGACTCCAAGAAGGACATGGAGGTGCTGGAGCGTGTCCAGAGAAGGGCAACGGAGCTGGGGAAGGGTCTGGAGAACAAGTGTGATGAGTTCACAGCTGAGGGAACTGGGGTTGTTGAGCCTGGAGAGAAGGAGGCTGAGGGGAGACCTTCTCACTGTCTCCAACTCCCTGAAAGGAGGGCGTAGGGAGGCAGGAGGGTGTCTTTTGGTGTGTGTCTTTTATCCCAGGTAACCAGTGACAGAACAAGAGACAATGGCCTTCAGTTGCACCAGGGGAGGTACAGATTGGATGTCAGGAAATACTTCTTCACTGAAAGGGTTCTCAGGCACTGGGAGGGGCTGCCTGGGGAGGTGGTGGAGTCACCATCCCTAGAGGTGTTTACAAGACAGGTAGATGAGGTGCTCAGAGATCTGGTTTAGTAGTGTACAGGTACGGTTGGACTTGATAACATCAGAGATCTTTTCCAACCAGGAGATTCTATGATTCTATGAAATTTTTTACCATGCTTATATAAAAGGTTTAGCTTATAGGTGCTTCAAAAGTAATGGGTGGTTATAAATATGATTTCCATAGCAGTGGATTGTTAGTGTAATTTCTGTATCTATTAATAGGTATATTACATTAACTCTGTTAATAGAGTTTGAATTTTAGTAAATGTCTTAAATAGGACAATTGTGATATGTTCTTGTGGGGTTTCAAGTCTGACTTGTGGTATAAAACATAATCAAACCTTATCATAGAATCATAGAATGGTTTGGGTTGGAAGGGACCTTAAAGATCATCTAGTTCCAACCCCCCTGCCATCAGCAGGGACACCTTCCACTAGACCAGGTTGCTCAAAGCCTCATCCAGCCTGGCCTGGAACACTTCCAGGGAGGCGGCATCTACAACTTCCTTGGGCAACCTGTTCCAGTGTCTGACCACCCTCACAGTGAAGAACTTCTTCCTAATATCTCATCTAAACCTCCCCTCTTTCAGCTTAAACCCATTTCCCCTTGTTTTGTTATTAACTGCCCTTATGAAAAGTCCTTCCTCAGCTTTCCTGTAGCCCCTTCAGGTACTGGAAGGCCGCTATAAGATCTCCCCGGAGCCTTCTCTTTTTCAGGCTGAACAGCCCCAACTCTCTCAGCCTGTCCTCACAGCAGAGCTGCTCCAGCCCTCGCATCATCCTCGTGGCCTCCTCTGGACTTGCTCTAACTGCTCCAGGTCTCTCTTGTGTTGGGGGCTCCAGAACTGGACGCAGTACTCCAGGTGGGGCCTTATGAGAGCTGAGTAGAGGGGCAGAATCACCTCCCTCGACCTGCTGGCCACGCTTCTCTTGATGCAGCCCAGGATACAGTTGACCTTCTGGGCTGCAAGTGCACATTGTCTGCTCGTGTTCAGCTTCTCAACCTTAAAAACAGATAGTAGGAAATGAAAATAGTACATAGCATTTTTGATCTCAAAAGGTATTGACCATTTTTGAAGTACTATGACTGTCATTAACACAAAGCTCATGTCCTCACCGCCCGTTAGTACTCTGTGATCAGCTGCTCTGTGAATTATTTTTGAATTAAGTAAAGACTTTTCCTGCAGTGATGTCAGCATTACACACTGCAAGCAGACATGGCTGAACAACCAGTCTTCCCTGCTAAAAATCAGTATTTCTCTACTGAAATACTGCACTGATTTCAGTCTCCTGTCTGTAAGTCAGGTTAATTAACGTGTGTAGAAGCTGCAGTGGAAGCTCTTTGTTACAAGTAATGAGTTGGAGCTTCTGACCCCCGCTAACTTAGACCTATCTCCGTCCTCTTGTTTTCATTCTTTCTTCTTAACATTTTACAGGATAGCTGCTGCTAACATTTCAGGTTGGAGTTATTTATGACTACTTGGAGCCAGCGGGCCAGGTTTAACGCAGTAAGTTTGGGTTAGATTTTCCTTGCAAGGTTTGTTTGCCTACTGCAGGATGCTGTTTTCCTTTCTGTGCTTATCGCTGCAGAGCTTGATTTGTCTGTAGGGGGGAAAACTTGGTGCTCCTTAATCCATCTGTACTCTTGTGCTTTTTCTTGTGTGAATAGGAGACTGCAGGAAAGATACTTTAAGAACAAGAAAAAAAAAGAAAGAGATTGGCAGCAATGATCTGTAGTGAATAAAGCTGTAACCTAGTGTTACTTTACTGTTCTGAATTGAATTCAAGCCCTAATACGTAGAAAGGAATAGTGGTTTACAAAAATGTTTTGTCTTTCTTTTTAAGTGGCAGGTTATCACAGTGGGTTTTCCTTTACTTTGGCTAAAGAAACAAAGGGATGGGGAAGATGCAGATAGTGAGTCAGTTCAAGTGTCAAGCATCATCCATGAGACATTTGCTTGTGGGGGGAGGAACTAAATATACAAACACAGCTATTTTGTCTGACCGTTTTTTCCACCTCAGAACTGAGAGTAAATTTCAGTATTTCCCAGGGTTTCTAAACTACACAGGAGGTTTCCAAGATCATGGAGCACAAGCAGATGTGGTGGGTCTCTCATGACAAAAATTGTATGTATTCAATTTATTCAGCTCAGCTCAGGATGGGAATCCAGTGATGGATAGGTTCGTGCTGACCCTGCATGTCAAATAGATTTGATTTCAGATGAATCAGGAGGAAACCTAGTTACAGGAAGGCCATATTTCACTTTCTTTGCCGTTCTTCCAGAGATTTCTGTAATTCAGAGATTTCTGTAATTCAGAGATTTCTGTAATTCAGAGATTTCTGTAATTCTTTCCTTGCTTTATTCTGCCTTTCTTGTCTTGAATGCTGCAGCAACAGCAGCAGAGGTGTGCTTTCTGTGGGGTGGCTTTTAATCACTTGCACAACGTGCACCACAGCATTAGTTTGAGGAGCCTGGGTTGAGCTTAAGTGCCTTTGATGTGACAGGTCATCTGCCAAATACAAGCTTGGACAAAGTGACTTTAACTGACCATTCTGGTTACAGCCTCTTCTGGAGTCATCTTGGCCATTTTATTTGACAGGTCATCTGCCAAATACAAGCTTGGACAGACAAAGTGACTTTAGCTGACCAGTCTGGTTACGGCCTCTTCTGGAGTCATCTTGGCCATTTTATTTATCTGGAACTTATTTAACTCATTAAAATCCTTTATCACTCAGGAAATACTTCAGCGTAAGTGAAGCACTGGATGAGGGAGAAGCAGGTGTCTAAGAAAGGCAACAAATTCTGGCTGCTCTCTGTTGTGGGAACATCTAATGCCTCCCTCAGCTTCATAGAGTTTTAAGTGACCATCTCATACCCTTTTTTATTTTTTCAGTTGAGGTTATGCTTAAATTGTAAATCAGCTCTTACTCTTCCCACCATTAACTCCTAGGTTTGTCTTTAGCCCATCAGCTTCTGAGCTACTCCACTAGTACTTTTGACTGACTGCTCTTTGGTAACCCTCAACCTCTGAACAAATTTATTCCTTCTGCTTCTCTTTGAAAATCATTCCGTATCTCAGACTCTTGTTTACTTTGTATTAACCCATAACAGCTCCCAGCTTTTGCCCCTGCACCCAGTGCATTCGCCTCACTGTCACACTTAGAAACTCCTCCATGTACTATTAGCAAAAAGCTGCCAGATCTGTAGGGCCTGTCCAACAACAGCTTCCTGCGTGGAGGAACAAGCACCCTTGAGCTGCTTCTCTAGGCTCCAGCTCAGCCACTCCTCTTTTCATTGGTGCAAGCAGCAGTCCAGGCTCCTTGCCCAGACATTGCTCCTCAACCACAGACTCAGCCAGGTTGATTCAAACTTGTTTTATTTGCTGGAGGCATCTACATGCCTTGTAGCTTGGTGCTGTGTTAGTCATTCACCTGTACAGCAGGGCTGGAGTTGCTCTCAGTTCCTTCTCACTGCTGCACTGATACTTAATCTGATTATTGGGGTTTCAGTGTAAAAGATGTGGTTTGGTTTCTGCCTTCTATAGTAACTTATCAGTAGGGGTGCAAAGGTAAATGTTTGTCTTGTGAAGAGAATTCAGGTCTTATTAAGCTGATTATAAAGAAGATTGTTCCTCGGCTCTAGGTGGAAATAGAAAACTGAACAGGCTTTCCAGAGCTATAGGTTGAAATCTGAGGGACAGTGCTGACCACAGCTGAGCTGAACTGGAAGATGAATCGATCGTGGGACTGTGTGGAAGGAAGAGCTGGTGAAAAAAAGTCAGTGTTGCTTTGGAGAGCTGTGCTGTGTCACTGCCTCTGCTGGAAGGTTCCTTGGTGAAGTCAGTCTGGTGGTGTGAAGCTAAATTCCCTTGGATGTGTCTGCCCATGAGGTGTTCCTCATCTTGGGGGTGTTCAACATGAAACTTGGGGCAGAGACTAATGAAGTGCTTATTGTGGTGCATGCCCCAAGCTGCCTCTTGTGGTTCTCTCAGCCTTCTGACCTTCTGCAGGGGTGATTTTGCTGGTTGTGTAGCAAATGCTGAATCACAGCAGTTCAGTGTATTTCAAAAATATATTTAAGTTGCAGTGGTTCCTAAATAGAAAAGCCCACGTAAGAGGAAACAGATGAACAAGTTTTACCCATGGGTGTTGTGGGATGGACAGCACTTCAGCATGTACTTGCAGTATCTCACACAAAGTCCGCAGCTGGAGAGCTGGATATGCTTTTAAAATTAATTCCTTAATAGTTTTATGCTAACTCAGGGTATCTGTTACAATGGTACAGAGGGATAATATTTCTAGTGATAATTTATATGCAGTTTACAGCCAAGCTTAATATGCAGTTTGGGTGGTACATCCCTTTGGTCATCTGCAGATCTAAGAACCAAAATCAAGAAACCACCAAGATCTGTATTTTAAAGAGATGCAGAGACATGGACGAAGATGATGAATTGAAGATGACGCCTGGCTGATAGTTTGTGAGTAAGAAGCTGAAAGCTGCTAATGAAGTTCAGTGGACAGCCCTGTATTTTTAATAGCTTGATTATTCCCAGTAAAAAGCCATGCCCTCATAGCTTACAGCTGTGATCATGTTCTCCAGAAGTTGGCAGGCAGGAGAGCTTGTGGTGTATCTGTGAACTGGGCTTTCTTTGTATGTGAAACAAACCCTCTAAGGAGGGAGTGTGTGATATAGCCAGCAGTACTGGGATGAAATTCCTTTCATTGCAGTGCTGAAACGGCTGGAAGCTTGCTAGGTTTATGAATTTATGAATTACCTTCAAAGATGAGATTTCCTCTTTGCTTTCTTTTAAGACATCTGGCTGTGGAACCGGAGCTTGAACCCGTAGGTGCTAGTTCAGCATGTGATGACCACAGGCAGTCGTGTGATGGTCTGTATTTGTCTGGGTTTGTGATACCTGGATGCACGCTGGGTCCTGAGGGTCGTGCCAAGCAGGTTGTACCCCGTGGTACTACGTGAACTGTGAGCTGCAGAGTGCAGGCTGGAGCTTCAGCATGAAGGGTGTGTAGAGGGAGACAGGAGGCATCCCAAAGCCTCCTGAGTTTGGCATTGGGGTTAAGAGAGATCAACGATGTTCTGTGATCCTGAACTACAAGTCAAAAGTCGGTAGCCCTCACTGTGCCGTGGATTTTGTGCTGTGTTCAGGAGAGTAATTCTGACTGTCAGTGTTGTATTTTTTTTTTTCTAGATGTTGATTTCCTGTGCAAATGAAGACTACTAAGAAAAAAAAACCAAACCAATAAACCAAAACCCAAACATAGACTGGTTCCAGTTCTGCTCTACATTCATCTGTGGTGTCAGGAGGGCTTTGGCTGATCGATCTCACTGCAGGACGGGGGTCTCAGTGCAGCACTGCACAGTGGAGCATTGCTCTGAGCAATGCCAGGAGTTAGTGATACCCAAATATGCATATTCTGCATTGCTTAGGGTGTTCCTTTGCTGTTTATCCTGCATTTGGATTCCATGTGGTTTCTGTAGTGAGGAATTTGTTGTACATGTGTTCATCTTACTGAAGTGCTTTTTGATTTTAAATACCTGTATCCTGATTTTCCACTACAGGGTTGACCTCTCTAGGCTCTTATAGCAATAAATATTTAACCTGTGGATCGTGAAATAATAATTTCATTTGAAAGAGTAGTATAGCTTACAAGGAGAAAAAATACAGAAAAATGCTTCTGCTAGGTTTTCTGTTCCATGTTTAACACTCTACGTTTAATTTAAGTGTGTGTCATATGCAACACTCAACTACTGTGCTAAGGAAAATGCATTTTTCAAGGAAATGCTTCCCCTGCATAATATGTGGCCTTTTGTGGGGAAACAACAGATGCATGCAGTCAGATCACTTCACCCTCTTTCTGCAAAACCATTTAAAAAAGGTGGAGTGCAAGGGAAAGGTCACTGTGGAGGTGGGGAGACAATCTAAGTTGTTGGAAGAGCATTTAGATTTGGGGGATAGTGCTTGGGTCAGGAGGAACATTGCCTGACAGCCTGGGTTACAGGAACATGGCATTATATAGGCCAAAACTCAAGTATAATGTGAAAACCCAGGATAAAATAATTGAGAACAATGAGGAAACAGCTGTAAAGATGCTGCCAGGGAGGTAGTGATGTTCCTAACTCTTGCAGTTTGTTTTGACTGTTAATTCCTTTATGAATTAAAACTTTATAAGTGAAAACTTTTAGCTCAAACTAAGTCAACAAGAGACTCCAGGATGAGCTGATAATAAAATTGATGCTCATAAGAGAGAGAGAAAAGGTATGAGCTTTTATTTGCATGGTTAGAGCTGACTGTAGGATGAGTGGATGTCAGTTTAGGTAACTGTAATGTATTAAAATATGTGGGACATGGTTTAGCTGGGGGCTTGTCAGTGTGGGGTTAATGATTGGACTTGATGATCTTAAAGGGCTTTTCCAGTCGAGGCAATTCTGGGATTCTGTGAAAATGGGGCTAAAGGTTGGACCTGGTCTGCCTAGAAACAGGTTGGTGAGTAGATCTGCTTCATGTCGTTGTAAAAATGCAGCTGCACGTTGGCGATGAGGCTGACTGCGATGGAGCAGACCCTGGCACTGCCGGTGCGGTGAGAGCCTCGCTTCTCCCCAGCCTAGCACCTGGGCTTTGAGTGAGGTCACCCCGAATAGCTCCGTGATTCTTAATGTCTTTGAATTCATAGGACTTTCAGTGTTAAGGCTTTTTTTGTCTCTCATATATATGTGTAGATGTATAGTTGTGTCATTCAGTATGTGCCTGCTCTTGTTTAGGGACACTTATTTAGTCCCTAATTAATTTCTTAAATTAAGTATTACAAAGAACTAAGTTTGGAAGAACTTTGTTATTCTCTGAATTCTCTCGTTCCCAGCTTGTTTGCAGAGGAGGAGACTAGCAAAGGGTTTCTCTCATTCTTTTTTTCCCAGGTTTTTATCAGCCCCTTGGCAAGAACACCCGAGCACTTGTAGAGTCTTTATCTCATCCACCTTCGCAGCACCTCCCTGGGACGGAGGAGTGTTACGGGGGCCCTTCTTGCAAGTCTCTGGGAAAATACTTCTAGATCATTTTAGGCAGTGGAAAGCTGGAAGCTGAACTCTGCCATCTTAAAGCTCAAGCTGATATGTACATCATTACCTTTTCCCTTACCTAAGACTTCCTCAAACCCTCATTTATTATCTTCACGAAGGATTTTAGCTTTTCTGAGGTTAGGAACTAGAGAAAGAAATAAATGTCATGAGTCTGACTAGAAACATTGTTTTATTTGTTTCTCAGTCCTCCATTTGCAAGTGTAGTACGGAAATATTTACATCAAATACAGATCTGTGAAAACCAGAACTTGTTGTAGTCAATCAACATGTCCCAGGCTGGTGTGCTAAAACTCCTGCTTAACCAAAGCAAGTGACAAAGACTTTTTTTTGTTCCCTAACCACTCAACCATTTCTTCCAGAAAGAAAGAAAATCCCTCCTTCCTCGCTCAGGCAAAACTCCTGCTAAAAAAAATGCTGAAATTGGTGGAAGTGGGGCTAGCAGCTGAGCAAGGATACCAAGAGGGAAACAGTGAACCTTACCCCCCAGGGATGTAAAAACCTAAAAAGTACGTCCCTTTAATCCATATTTCCCTTCTCAGTGCAACCTTCTGTTAGATCAGATGAAACAGTAAAGCTCCTAGGAGATAGGTGACACCATGAAAAGGAGGTGTGTTAAAGGAGGGCTTTTATTAGTCGTTTTGCAGCAAATTCAAATTTTGGCTGCATTTTAGAAAGAATTATTACCAGGGATGTAAAAACCTAAAAAGTACGTCCCTTTAATCCATATTTCCCTTCTCAGTGCAACCTTCTGTTAGATCAGATGAAACAGTAAAGCTCCTAGGAGATAGGTGACACCATGAAAAGGAGGTGTGTTAAAGGAGGGCTTTTATTAGTCGTTTTGCAGCAAATTCAAATTTTGGCTGCATTTTAGAAAGAATTATTACACAGCCTTGGGCAAAGATCTGGCTAATGTCCTGATTTCCCATCAGTTTGTCACTGGTGCATGTCAGCATCAGGACTGACCTGTTTCTGTTGCCTGAACCGCAGAGCTCCATTGCTGGGAACAGAGGTGGTGATTGGCCTTAGGAATTAATTTGAAAACCTCAGGTTGTGGAAGGAGCTGTGCTCTCCCTGTGTCTCTGCTCCATCTTGTCTTGTGAAGTTTGTCCAAGTCAAGTGCATGAGAAGTAGCATTATAGATAATGTAGGTGATGGGCTTATGCAGTGACAGCTCCCAGAAGATGATCCAGAAGGTGCAGGTGCTTATACCTGTTGGCTTGGCTTGCTAGGTTTTGTGTTTGGCTTCCCATTTGCAGGTCTAGAGAGAGAAAAGGTTTTGATTTACTTTGATGTGAAAGGAGCAAGAAGGCAATTAATGAATGGCTGCTGATCAGCTCCTTTAACCTTGGTTTGAGGCCAGGGACCTCCAAGAGCAGGCTGCAAAGTGTTTCTAAATCCTCTTTGTGCTAGTGAAGGATCTGCCAACATTTGCACTAGTGCCAGCCAGTAGCAGGACTTTAAGATACCCTGCTAATCAATTTTTACACTAATTTAAAAAAAATATATATATTTTTTAATTTTTCTCTGACTCCTGCACGCTCCTGTCCTCTCATCAAGCCTTTCTCCACTCTCAGAAATGTTGCGAGCTGAAATGGAAAGAAAAGCTCAGAGTTTTTCTGGAGTTGGGAAAGCTGTTCCCAGTTTATAAGGATTTTTTCTTGTTGTTGCAAACCAGTTTCCTGCAGAGGAATTTAAAAGGAGGCTTTCTAGACAACCAGCGTGCTCCCAGAATGATAGTTACTGGTCTCCAGCAACTGATAGTTTTATGCTGATTTAATGAGTTGGAGATTTGGCACCCGTTTTCACTGAAGATTAATTTGTGGTGGAAAATAAATCCTTCAGCTGCCAGCAAGAATCCCAGGCCAGGTCCTGAGGCACTATTTAATTGAGTGAATTGCACTATTAACTTCCAAAGAGCGTAATTTCAATAAGCGGGAACCGCTCAGAGCAGCTGGAATTTCCTCTCTAAATAAAAGCTTAAATATGTTACAATTGCTTTGACCAGAGCTCTGTCATGTTAGTGCTGCCAAGGGAAAGCTGTCCCTGAGGAGATGATTTCCTGAGGCACTTGTAACCCAACTGCTTCATCGGTGCAAAACTGAAGAGTTCTGCAGAACATCTTTGCACAGGACTGGCAACAGGAATTAAGATAAGTGAAGAATTCAAGCATCGACCTAAACAAGGCTGCAAGAAGAGCTCTTGGTTATCACTTAGCCCCTGGAAAGCCAGGCGAGGATCAGAAGAGTGCTGTAGATAATAAATATCTATCATAACAAGGACAGGCTGTTCCCTTTTACAGACAGGTAAAAGAAAAGGCAGGTCTGTGTCTGCAGCTGCGTTCTGATAGATTGAAAGAGTGCACCCGAAGGGCAGGAGGCATTGCCACACAGTGCTCTTCCCTTAAACACTTACTATTTTTCTGGCAATGATTTCTGATGCATTCTGCCTTTAAAAATAAAAAATAACAGTAGGGATCTGGTTTTTGTTAATGTAGGGGGAGGGAGGTTCTTTCTGAGTGATCATATTAATTTGGACAACTTAAAAACTCTTAACTCTTTTACTAACTTAAAAATGATTAACTCTTTTACTATGAAACCCATGCGTGTGTAACAAGGAATATGAATTTGTCTGATTTCAAAGATGCTTGATTTGCAAAGAAAAAGGCTCCAGAGATGTGACAATACTTTCTTGCAACCCAGCTTTTCCAAGCGCTAGCCCAGCACTGGCCTGGCTGGAGCAGTAGGGGGGATATTTTGGTGCTAGGGTGCTCTCTTGCCACGAGCACTCTCGGCACAAGGTTTGCAAACTGCAGAAGTGGGTTTCTGCAGAGCAGGTAAGGTGAAGAAACCGGCTGCAGGGAGGTCGATTTGTAGAAGCAAAATGCATGTTAGTTGCTGGCAAAAGGATTTCTTCTTCCAAATTTGGCAAATTTATAGAATCACAGAATGGTTTGGGTCAGAAGGGACCTTAAAGCTCATCCAGTTCCAACCCCCCTGCCATCAGCAGGGACACCTTCCACTGGACCAGGTTGCTCAAAGGAAAGCCTGACCTTGGACACTTCCAGGGAGGAGCAGCCACAGCTTCTCTGGGCAACCTGGGACAGTGTCTCACCACCCTCACACCAAAGAATTTCTTCCTCGGATGTCATCTCAATCTCCCCTCTTCCAGTTTAAAGCCATCACCTGTTCTATCACTCCCTGCCCTTGTCCAAAGTCCCTCCCCAGCCTTCCTGGAGCCCCTTCAGATACTGGAAGGCCGCTAGAAGGTCTCCCCTGGGCTCAAGTTAGTAGTAGTGCATTGGGAGCGCTCGAATGTGATGTTAGTTGTGAGTATCGGGTGATGCACAAAGTGTTTAGGCTGCCACAAACACCTCCTGTCTTTGTTTAGAACCTACTGTGGTGTCAGTGCTCAGCCATTTGAATTACTTAAAATTAAAAAAAAAACCCCAAACAAACACAGGAGAAGAGAATCTCGTCTCTCTTTCTTGCCCTTAATTCATTACACAGTCCCCTCCCATCCACCATATAGCGGATGAAGAGTTTTTAGGTCGCTTTTTGGCACCTGACTGCTTTATCACTTTGTGCTGCCAAGTTTAAGAGAAAAACGTCAACACCTGTCGCTTACTAACCTTTTACATCTGCATCTTCGTCTTCTGGTTTCTAAAATACAAAAGAAAATGTTTTAGTTCAAAGATACCGAGTCACAGCTCAACCTTGCTGCCATTCCCCAGCAGCTTGCTGTCTTTAAGACTAACAATGGATAAGCCAAGCTTATTTTTAAGGAAAGCCATACAAGCAAGCAGTGCTGCAGCTCACATTCCCTGACAGTCCACACCAATATTTTCATTAATTAAGTTTTCACGTGAGTAACAGTAACAGGGTCAGCCTGGCAACACTGACAGTGAATTATTATTATTTTTTTTCCATTTCCAGCAACTTCAACATGTTGCTGAAAATCCCTTGGCAGCAATTAATTTCTACAAGAGGTGAGTGGCAATGATGCAACCAAGTCAAAGGATACCTTTCCCCATTTTAGCATCTATGTCATTATTTTGCGAGTTATTTGGCAAAATATAATGTCCAGCCATTAATTTTAGCACAAGGTAAAAATCTGTCCTTGAGGGCTCGTGCTGCCTGCTGCAGAAATTAATTGCAGCTAAGGGCTTTTCACCAATCATTTACATCAGCATTAAAAAGCAGAACTAGATCATTGAGTGGTGTTTGTAGGTTAACGATGTTGCAGGTCACCGGAGGATCCCAGTGCATGTGGAGAGCTCCTGGTGACTTCAGAGGGAATTTGGATCAACTCTGGGTGCTCTTGCTGCACCATCAGCTATTTCCCTTGAGAAGAATGATTTATGGCTGTGGCTCATCAGTGGTTTTTTCATGTATTCCTTCCTATTGCTGCAGATCATGGTGATTAGTATTTTTAAGGGCTGAAGGATGCTGAAAAATTGTTTGTTTTTTTATTTTTTTAACTAGGTCAGCTGAGAAATTCATCTCATATCAGCTCCAGGCTGTGGGATCAGTGAGGATCTAGTGAGGTTAATTCAGCAGCCAAACACTTTGGTGTTCCAGGCAAACGAGCTGAGCCAGTTATATGAAATGGGTGTAACTTCTGGGGGTATCGGGGCACTCCCCAAAGGCAAGTTAAACTAATTTCAGTGAGTGTTAAATTGATTTAAATACATTTACACTCACTGCTTGCTCAGGGTAATTTAAAGACGTTTCAAACATGAAATGTCACCAAAGAACTCTTGCCCACCCAGAGGTTTGGCGTTACTGCTTTAACCATAGCAGTCTCTAAACCTGTGTAATTAAGTTGCTTGTTTGGTTACAGCTCAAGCTGCTTAATGGGAGTCTCGGCATTTGAATTTGCAAGCCCCCCCTTTTTTTTTTACTCCCAATACACCAATTCAAAGATGGTGGAACCAGTACAGTTGGATAGAGTAAGCTTCCTCCATTTAGTTTTCTCTATTTATAATCTGTTTTTCTTCTTCATAGTGTAGAAATTTAGAATTATTTTTCAGGCTAAGCCTGCTACTGAGGAAAATATGGACACTGGGTTGGTTTTGGGTTTTTTTTAACAGTTGATCCTTCTCTTGTGTTTAATGTCCCCTGGTTATCTGATGTCTTTGCAAAGGGGGTAGCTGGCAGATCCATTCCCCTGAAGGACAGGGCTGTGGTTTGGAGCTAGAGGAATATCTACGGGGGGTTACGGGTGAGTCTTACGTTGACACAGCATGATGGTGATGGCCAGGGCAATGATGAGCAGGAGGCAGGCGCCTGCCAAGGGAACCCAGATGAAGATGTCACAGAAGAAATTATTCTTGCTGGTCTCTGCAGAAATAGAGAAGATGCTCATGGCTGATGTTATAGACAGCTCTAGTGGAACCAGGGGACCTGCCTGGCATTCAGCAAGGCTGGTGGTGAAGCAGAGGGCTTCCCTTGGCCTGCAGAGGTGGGCACCATGGATGTCCACAAGCACAGCCTGGGTTTCATGCCCAGTGGTGAGCATTCATTAGTTCTGCTGTTCTCAGCATTTTCCTGGGCACCAAAAGTTTCCTTGTGTCCCCTGCTGAGGCTAAAACCAGCACCAGCCCCCAAGGCTCTGCTGTCCCTCCACCTCTTCCTGATGTACCCAGTCATGAGACATCCTCATGCTTTTTAAAACATCCTTAGCCTTTCCTATGTGGGATGAAATGGGGTTTAACCCTCTCAGCTGCATGTACCCGGTTATCCAGCCCAAAGCTCTAAGGAATTTCCCTTTCCCTCATCCCAAAATGCCTGCTGTATCCCCCTTGGTGTCAGCAGACCAGAGCCCAGTTCTTCCCCTCTCTCTCCCTGCAGATAGGTTACCTTGATCTGAGGTCATCAGGCAAGAGTCCTTTTTGGTGGTACCACCATGGGTGGTGGGTGTTGGTGTGGTGGGTGCCGCTGTGGTGGTGACTGTAAGTGAAAATGGATGAATATGCATATAGGGAAATAGAGTAAAATAGTGTTCTCCTGCCCTCCTGTTCTCCCACCCTACCAGGGCATGGCTCCTGTGGCCAGTGTAGGGCTCGGGTTCAGGGAGACTTCATAGAGCCCATTTTGGATGGTGACTCCCCCAAGGATGGTCTCCCAAAACCCACTAAGGAGCTGCAGGCTCCTTATCTCTTGGTTTCTGCCACCACCCTCAAAAAGTTTGAGTAATGTGAGGTGAGGAAGGAGGAGGTGGTGGTCTTTGTTATGAATGGGATGGAGAAGTGGGATGGGGAGGTGGTGCTGGATCTGCCCCATCATCTTTGCCTTTGGGCTGGAGTGATACCACATAAAGAGACAGCAAGCAGGGAGCTTCTGGCAGGAGGACCAGTGTGTTGGTCATAAAATGCCTTGGACAAGCAAGCAGGGAAGTGGGGTTTGTGGGAGAGGTGACTGATTAAAAAAGGCATGGGCAGGAGGTGCTGGGCATTTTGGCAGAGCTAAGCGAGGTTGGGTGGAGGTTTTGCTGACCTGGGAAGAAGACAGGCTGGCCAGGGCTGAAGTACAGCATTTGGTTGCTGTTCATGAGGCAGAAATAGTTCCCCTCATCCTGTGATGTGAAAGAATTCACTACCAGCCAGTAGGACCTTCTGTCTTTCCCTGCCTTGAAGCGTGTGGATGTCTTCTCGTTCCCCTTGAAGGTGGGCCGGGATAGGGAATTGATGAAGACGATGAAGTGCAGGGTCCCATCTTTGCTCTGATGGACCCAGAATACACCGCTGTCCTCCTTGTTGGTCAGACACTCCAGCTCCAGCCGCTGTCCCACCCGGGGGTGTGTGGTGCTCCTGTCACGAAACTGGACCTTCATTGTGTGGCTTTGGCCATGGATCCCAGCACAGCCTGTGGGAGAGAAATCCTTGCAGGAACTGCTCGGGAAGAGCACATCCCCTCCGGGCAAACCTCAGACCCTGTCCATGGAGTGCGAGGTCAAATGCAAAGGGGGGACCATGCTGTCTGGATGACTTGAAGGTTTTATTGGAGTTCTTGCTGGGATCATGTGTGGAGGGTGCTCAGCCAGCAGCCGCCCAGGCTTTAAAGATGGGTGCTGCCTTTCAGAAAAGCCTTTCAGCTGCCTTATCGGGGATGTTGCCCTTTCCCGGTTTACCTGAAGTGACTCCCTAAAAACACCGACTGCTAAACCTCCTTTTTTCCACTTCCCCCTCCCCTCCAGAACCACTTCTCTGACCAGGCTCCCTTCCCGGTGCGCGTGATGCTGCAGCCACCGCCCTGGCTGCCCTACACTGGCTGAGGTGATGCCGCCTTTACCTCCACAATCAATGAGCAAACCTCAAGGTCAACCTTCTTGCTTTGCTTTTTATTTTCCCTTTAACTATTTAGCCCTATTTCTTGAATTCACTGGAAGGAGTTTCCTTCTCCCTCCCGGTGAAGGTGATGCACGACCCCATGTCCATACTCACAGAGCCCCAGAGCGAGGAGAGGGAGCAGTGCAGGAGACCTGGCCATCTTCTCCTAGGGATGATTGTCCTTGGGGACAGTGTGGCGGAGCAGAGATGATCTTTCTCGCTTGACTTGGGAGGCTGCGTTGCTCTTCGGAGAGGATGTGATGTCACCAGGACCCTCTTTGGTAAAAAGACTGTGTTCAGCACCCGTGGCAAAATGAAGGGGAAAAAAACAAGATTTCTGAAGTAATTAAGTTCTAATCCAGAATTTGGGCTCATTTATCTTTATTAATTCTTAATGGTGCCTCAAGGATTTGGCCTCAACGACTTCTGTGGAGATTCAGAGGGTGGATGCTCGTGCCTGGGGTGGGATCAGCCATGGCAGTCTGCTGTCTCCCAGCCATCAGGGAGTTCACAGCAGCTCCAGCCCTGCAGAAGTCATGGATAAGCCCCGTCATTTGGCTGCAGACCCCAGGTTGCGTTTCTTGGCAGGGATTCCACCACCTTCTCTTGCATGTGCTCAAGGGGTTTCATGCTGATGGCAGAGCACGCTGGATTTCATTACCCAGCAGGCAAGACAGGGGTGTTTCATGGTGTACATTCACGTATATTTTATATCTTCGAGCGCTTACATCGCTGACACGCAGCTGAGTTCTTCAGGTGCTCGGTTGTTCTCTTTATAATTCTTCTTATCAATTGCTCTGCAAAAGCTGCTTTGTGCAAGGCAGGTGGTCTGTGATCTGAAACCCCCTCAGAAAGCCCCGTGCCCCAGGGGTATGCTTTTTTTTTTTTTTTCTTAACATCTTGTGGTTTTCTTCTGTAACCACAGGGGCTTCCGCCCTGTCAAAAAAACCCTTTCATGCTTCAACAGAGAGGGCCCTTGCTGCTGGCTCCAGGTGACCACTTGCACATGGGTATGGGTGATGCTTCCTGGAGCTCTGCACAGACAATAGCAACAGTTTCACCAGACTGTGAGGTGGTGGGCTGGTGTATTATTTATTTCTTTGTTTGACAATTCTTGACTTTCCTGTTGATTATTTTTCTGTGTGAGGTGTTTTTCTATTACTCCTTTGCAAAGAAACCCTCCTTTTCCTGGGCATGTCAAGAAGCAGGTGCTGGTGACTTTGATGCTGTTGCTATTGTGGCTGCTACTTAGAGATGAGTTATGGAAAATGGTTTAGGAACTGGGTTTGTTGCATTGGGCATCAAAGCTTGTTGGTAAGTGAGGAAAGCTGTTGTTAGGCCTGCTGAGGTATGTGAAATTCATATTTTCATGAGGCTGCGATACTTGTGATGTCTGCCTGAAAAAGGGCAGATTTTGGCAAAAGGAAAATAGTTTTCATCAGTTAAATAACATTACAAGCATCTGTATCTCAAATTCCCATCAAGCAAATGTGAATATCAGACTTGAGCTAAATGTCACCTCTTTGCACTCCAGCCATCTCCAGATGAGACATCAAGTCATGCTACTTATGTGGGCTCCTGATTTCAGTGGGCAGTTTATTCTCCTTATCTAAAGTAGAATTCATTCTCTCTTTATAATGGGATAAGCTGCTTTTGGGAAGCACCTGTCTTCATGGACTGATAGAGGATCAGAGACAAGGAACTGGAAATACAAGCCTGCTTTGTAGATGACCACAGTTGAGTCTCACGTTTTCTGAGATGCTGAAGTGAGCTGGTTGCTGCCATCCTTTGGGATTGTTGTGTGAGTGCCTGTCCGCTTCCATCGCTATCACAACTCAGTGTCAGAAAATGAAATTTCAAAAGCATTTTAAAAAAAACCACAACCCTCTTGAGACCAAAGCAGGAAAATTCCTGGTTCCCATTTTTCAGTATGGTTCAAATGGAAGAGAACATGCTGGCAGATGAGGATGGATGCAGTGTTTGTCAGGACTAGGTTCTCACTGTTGTAGAGCCTGGATGCTTATCTACAGCATGTAGTGATGGATGTGCTGGGAGAACCTATACAATTAGAGTATCATCCAGGAAGGAATATTGACTTTCTTAGTAGGGGCATCTTACTTCTGTCTTGTCTCTGATTAATGGTAAATTTTATTATGGATCTATCATGGGTACCAAACTGAAGCCCAGAGATTCTTCTCCTGGGTGTAGAGGTGTCCTTGGTCCTCATGGCTCACAGATTGAGCTGGTGTATTGGGTCTGACTGGGATGGAGTTAATTGTTCCCATAGCAGCCCTCAGAGTGCTGTGGTTTGTATTAGTAGCTAGAAAGGTGTTGATAACACACCAGTGGTTTGGTTACTGTTGAGCAGTGCTGCACAGCATCAGGGATGTCTTTCCAACATTCCCCCCCACCCAGTAGGCCGGTGGTGGGGAAGATCTTGGGTGGGGACACAGCCAGGACAGCTGACCCACACTGACCAAAGGGATGTTCCATACCATATGATGTCTGCTCAGAAATAAAAGCAAGGGGAACGGAGGGGGAAGGGTGTGCAGTTGTTATTTACATTTGTCTTCTGGGGTAACCGCTACGCACACTGAAGCCCTGGGAAGTGGCCAGACATCGCCTGCTGACAGGAAGTAGAGAATAAATATTTTGTTCTTTTGCTTCTGCGCGCGCAGCTTTGCTTTGCTTCTATTAAACTGCCTTTGTCTTGACCCTCGAGTTTGGGGTTTTTGTTCCATCTTATTTTCTCCTCTCCCCATCCTGCCGAGGAGGGGGGTGATAGAGCGGCTTGGTGGGCACCTGGCATTCAGGCAAGGTCAATCCACCACAGCTGGTTTCCATGCAAGGCCACCATTTCCTTTGTCACGTTCAGGCTCTGTGTCACCATTCAGAGGTCTCCTTTTTCTCTTCATAATTTTATTTGCTGAAGTGCTTTGTGACTCACCACTACATGAAAGATACCACCAGCCCCTGTCTCTTCTGGCGCTTGCCCATTGTGCTGGGAAAGGCCAACATTGGGGAGTCACAGGAGATGGCTTCAGGGGGAGCTATTCCTTTCTGCTGTCTGCAATAAACTGCTAATGAATATTTCCTTTTAAGGCAAGACAAAAGTTTATTGTCAACGGAGAGATACAGCTGTAAGCAGCCTGTCACATCATGAACGCACTTCGTGTGCCACAGAAGGAACCATGGAAGTGTAGCTCTGATGGAGACATCCATGTGTGGTCAGATGAAACCACCCCTTTCTTGTGCCCTCATCTTATGTCTGCTAAATAATTAATTAGCTGGAGTAGGGATAATTTTTTTTCTTTTAGGTATTGCTTAGCACAAAGCTGTTTCTATTTTGCTTGGTCAAACAACTAAACCAGTTGCAATGGTGATTATTTGATTATGAAAAGCTCCAGGCTTTTCCAGGACCTCCAGGAAAAACTCTACTTTAAAATCAACACTCGTATAAATAACTTAGATCAGTATGGGTAAGTTCTACACTGATGACCTACTCCAAAACTGGGGGGAGTAAGTGGTTAATCAGATTAATTAAGGAATCTCTTTGACTTTAGCATGCTCTGGTTTCACAGTTTGTCCTCTAGATGACATTTTGCAGTAAGTAGACTTATTGTTAGACTGAGGACCCAAGTCAAATCAGTGAAAAACTGGCATTAATAACATGTTTTATTAGTAATTTCTATTGTAGTGCCACAGTTATGACTAAGGAAGAAGAAAAAACTCAGACAACCAGTTAGTTCTGCAGAACATTGTATAAGAGATGTCAGGAGACCAGACAGGTTGGTTAGACAGTAAAAGGTAATTTCTTTTTTTCTCCCAAATCTACCAACAAGTTTCATTTTACTTGTAGCTGAGGTCATGGGGCTCTGATTGCTGAACTCCAACCAAAGTTACTTATGACTGAGGTTTATCTCTATATACTGAGGCAAGCCTAAGTCTGTAGTTAATTAATGTCAAGCAATTGAACAGAAGGAGACAGGAGCAAAGAGAAGAGAGACGAAACCACATGGGGAAGAGACAGACTGACAGGATCTGCATTGTTTTGGAGTGGGACTTGGCAGGAGGTGAGTTTAGGATTAATTTTCTCTGTGCTTGCTTACATCCATTTAACAGAGAAGACATGGGAAATGAGAGGGAGCTTGGGGCATCAGAATGGGAGGAGATGCTGAGTTTTGGATATGATTGATTTCGTAGTCATTTTGTGGAAGGATCAGTGACTTTTGCATAGGGGTGAGAAACTCTTCAGCTTTTTAGTATCAGTAATATCAGACATCGCATGGATGTCTCAGTATTTTGTAACTGGCAGTGGGAGCACATCTCAGGACATGGGAGTTGAGCTGTGATGGTTGATAGACACAAAAGTAGCATCAAAATGACCATCTTCTATCAATTCCATTGTTTCTGTTGCCAGTGGTATCTCTTTGTCGTGCTTCAGAAGGACTTCCCATTGCTAAGCAATGATGCAACGTGGTTGATGATGAGCAAGCGCTGCTTGATCCCTGCAAGTGATCAGTGGTGGTAACTCAGGGTGTGACACTGGACTGTGTTTGCAGGAGGAATGGAAACTTTTAGTGAACATTTCAAAATTTGGTTGCAAATCACAAACTTCTGTTTCAAATGGAGCGGGCTGGGGGGGAAATGTTGACACTATAGCATACAACTTTTCCGGTGTGAAATGAAGCTGTGGTTTATGAACAACTTGCTGCCCCCCCTTTTCTTTGCAAAGCTGCAGCATTGAAAGGCTTTGGAGAATGTCAAGTGCAACTGTCACTCACCAGATACTCACACACTATCTTTCCACTGTAGCTGCATGTTTCCAGTTCAGTGGCCAGTACTGTGCTCTCTTCTGGGTACTCTCAGTGTAAACATCATATACCCTAAAATACACTGTACAAACCACAATCCTGAGCTCTCATCTCTCCATGTTGTAGACCTTTAACCTGATCACTTGGTCGAAAATCTCCATAATCTCCATGCTTGTTGGTACCTCAGCTGAGAGTTTGATACAAGAAGACTTCATGAATTATGAGTTTTCCTTACTCAGGCTTCCTGCACCTTCTCTCCTGATGCTGCAGAGCTGGTCTGTGCAGACATTCGGTAAATCAACAATCTCTGATGGTGTCTTTTGGGGACTGGTGACAATTTACTCTGCCAGTGCCACAGCTGGAGTTGGCAGTAGACAGGTTGGGTTTTTTGCAGCTCTAATCTCCTAAATACCACAGAGATTCAATCCAGAACTACAGAAAGACTTTGCATTTTCTAGCACTGAATATGGGCTTTCCTTAGGAAAAGGAAAATCAACTGTAGAGCTCTAATGTATACATTTTTGTTTGAAGAGCAGTTCCAGTCATCTTTAATTGGTCAGCTGGGCTCATTATCTCACTTCCAATTACCAACAATCAAACTTCTCTTGGGTTTGAGGCATTGTTTGGCAGTTGTCCTCCTAGTTCAGCCCCTTTCCAGGGTCTCATACCCTGGGAGCTGACTTCTGTTTCCATCAATCCAAAGTGTTGTCATGTCTGGTCTCCCTCTTTGCTGCACATTGACCTTCTTCCCTCAAGACCTTGAGCAGGAAACCCTGATGGAGATACCTCAGGGAGTTTCTGGGCCCATCTGTGTGATGCAAGAGGACTTTCCCAGAGCAGGGTATTGCTGTGCATCTTTGCTGTTAACATCTTTGAGAGGGAACTTTAATTTCTGTAGTAGGTTACAGCAAGTCAAATGGAAGTGTTCCCATTTCTGATGATCCACCCCTCCTGCTGACAGTGCTGTCTGTATGGAAACCCATGGCTTGCTTGAGATTACTTGCTTCATCTGTTTTCTGGTCCTATTAGTTGGCTGGCTTGTACAACTTGCTATTTCACAAGTCTTATGAGGACCAGCTGAGGGAACTGGGGTTGTTGAGCCTGAAGAAAAGGAGGCTGAGGGGAGACCTTCTGGCTCTCTGCAACTACCTGAAAGGAGGGTGTAGAGATGTGGGTGCTGGTCTCTTCTCCCAAGTAACAAGGGATAGAACAAGAGGAAATGGCCTTAAGTGGCACCAGGGGAGGTTTAGATTGGATATTAGGAAAAAATTATTGGTTGTTGAGCACTGCAACAGGCTGCCCAGGGCAGTGGTGGGGTCACCAGCCCTGGGGGTATTTAAAAGACATGTAGATGAGGTGCATAGGGACCTGGTTTACTTGTGGACTTGGCAGTGTGAGGTTTTTGGTTGGACTTGATGATCTTAAAGGTCTTTTCCTACCAGAACTATTCTATGATACTATGTCTCTTCCCTATTTTGCATTTTCTTGAAAAAATAACACAAAACAAAACAACAAAACCACACCTCACTGTAGAATTTGACCTGTAAGACAGAACCCCAAGCCATGATACTTTGCTCAAAAGACTCAGAGGGGAGGAGAGATGGCTGCATCAAAAAGCAGTAGCTGGTTTAATGCTCTCCCATCATCAGCCAAGGAAAACTGAATTTGGTGTTAAGAGTTTCATCACTTTTAACAACCTGATCCCCACCACTGCTGGGAAGAGAAGCGTGTGATTGCTCTCTCCACGCTGTTCTCCTACAGGGACCACTCCCACCCTGTTTATGAGTGTTGGACTCAGTAGCCATATAACAATTCATGTTTAAAACATATCCTGCAAACTTTATGCATATTAATTTACTTGCATTTATGCATCATAAATATAGAACTGCAGAAGGATACTTCAGAGCAATTTGCAGGAAATTTTCAGGCAATACAGGGGCAGGGGAAACTTGAAGTAGGTGAATGTGAAGTGATGCACACAAGGAAAACCAGTCCTGGCTTTGCTATAAAATAAGGAGCCAAACATCACCATTCAGGGGTGGAAGGGGGTTAGGACAGGTAGTACCATGGAAACATCAACGCAGTGCTCATCAGGAAAAGCAAATCAGATGTTAGCAGGTGGGAAAGAAATGGGGTATAAAACAGAGAACACAGCTATGTCACCGTATGGTCCAATGGTCCAAGCCATGGTCAATGCATGGTCCAGTGCATTGTATGAATCCTTGAATGCTGTGTCTTGATCTTGCTTCATCATCTCAAAGAGAGGACTCAAAAAAAGAAGTAGTACATCCAGAAAAGGGCAAAATGGAGAATCAGAGGTCTGAGATGTGTTTTGTGTAGGTAGACTAGGACTTTTTAGCCTGAAAACCTATTATTTCAGTGGACATACACTAAAGGTCTCCAGAATCTTGAGTGGCTGGGAGAGAATGGGAAGGGATTGATTATTCACTGCCTTTTCCAGTACAGAAAGTAAGGGGCAGTAGATGGAGCTGATGTGGGTCAGGCTTAAAGCAAATGTGATTGTCCTTCGCCCACAGATGTCCCTGCCAAAGGATACAGAGGATGCAGAGCCTGGACAAATGCTTGGAAGAGAGGTCCATTGTGGGCTACTTAATAGTTATCAACAGGCTCAGAAAATCTTTTTAGTTAAAAATAGTCTGAATATTAAGGGCAAGTGTCATATATGAGTGTCCTGTCTCTATCATTCCTTAGCAATCTGCTCATAGCCAGTGTTGGAGACAGAATAGTGCTCTGGACAGACCTTTGGTCGGAACTAAACCAGTAATTTTTATATTTTTAACTAGGAGTTCTCATTACAATGTGGCATTTTAAGGAAGCCATTTGCTAGAAAACTCCACATCCATTTCCTCTGAAACACTATTAATTTTCCAATTACCTCATTCTTTATTGCAGAACACTTAAATCTTACTTAGCTCTTGGTCCTGCACAAGGACATTATCCCCAAGGATGACTCCTGTGGTTCTCCATAGCTCTCCCAACATCTCTGTCCTCTGGATGGCAGGTAGTGAGGCAAAAGGGCAGAGTACAACTCTTTCATGTGGTTAACATCATAAAGAAACTGTTTTCTGGGTGTGAATACATTCAGGGTATAGGAGATACATACACATGAACTGCCTATGGCTTTACAACCTGTCTCTCCAGTTGAGTGAGTTGGAAGATGATGGGTTGGAGATGGTTTGAGCTTCATGTGGCTCCAGCTCTTCAGGGCAGCAGCATCCAGCCCTGCAGACCCTGTGTCTGCGTCCCTCCCTGTCTGCTCATGGTGGGATGGAACTCTTTGGGACTCTGCCTTGCTTGCTCTGCAGCCGTCAGTGCCACACAGGAGAAAGAAGGGTCTATATCACCAGCTCCTCCATGATGTGCCCACCCATGAATGACACCACTGAGGATGCTATGGCCATCTTTAGTGCATCACAGTCCTTCATCCCAACAGCTGAGCCCAATGGAGCAATTCTGTGGTTACCTGAGACCTTGAGCAAGACACCTTCAGTGCTGGGAGAGGGCAGAGAAGGCAGGTGAATTTTTCTTTCCTCTATTTTACAGTTCAGGCCACACTGGATGCCTCTTGGAAGAAGGATAATGTCCAGGAAAGACATCTGACCCTGTCCAACTAGCTCAGTTTGTGTCCCAGCTTTGGAGAGACCAGGAGGGACCCAGGTTTGGGGATCGGGGGAATTTGCATGGCAGCAGCTGCCTTCCCCCAGCATCTCCTCAGGGATGGCAGCTTGGGCTCTGCACAGTGGGATGTGACCTACATTTCTAAATGATATCAAAATTATCCTGGCTGTGGTAGTGATGGGTGAGTCAAATTAAAATGGAATAACCTGAGGAAAGGTGTATATTTTAATAAGGGCTGTTCCACTGCTGCTCTGACTTGCTTCTGCATTGAGATGACTTGAGACCTATATTTTAATAACAGCAGCATCATTGGCAGCTTGTTGCTCAGGGCAGGAATATACAATCCCAGCCCCCAGGAATATCTAGTCTCTTTTTTTTTTAAGAGACTGATAGGAAATATCCCAATTTGAATGTTGCATTTGGTGTTGAAGTTAAGGCCATCATGCTTTGAAGCTCCATAGCTGGGTGTCAACACAGCCCAACACCTCTCCTTGAGACATCAACCAGCAAGTTTACCTCATTCTTATGCCAGACAACGATTGCACCTCGAGCTTTGCTGAGGAACAGCAGCGGTTCTGCCTGTGACCCTGCCTGCAAGCTGGCTGCAGGTTCCCCAGCAGCCCAACATCTCCTCCTGTGGTGGTACCTGAAGAGACGTCAGATACAGTGGGACTCAGCTGTGGTTTCTACCATGGGCCATGCTGCAGTGTGGAAGAGCAACATGCACACAGTTTCTCCGAGGATGCCCTGCCTGTCCCTGGAGACAGCTGCCTACCTCAGTTTTGTGTTTCATTTCATGTTGCCTGCAGAGTCTGCAGCCCCAACTCTCCGTGCTGGGATGGAGCAACAGGAAATGTGGTGGGTGAGACCACACGCCTAGGTCTGGGGACAGAGATGTCTCCTAAGCCACATCCCTCCTCCTTGCCCAGCCTCATGGGGAGGGAGGGAAGCTGGTTGCACCCCATATTTTGGTGCCCCACGTCCCGACTGGACCTTTTAACCACAAGAGAAGAGGATCAGAAAAACCAGGGTGGGCTGCACCGTGGGCAGGGCAAGGCTCACTCCATCGTGCTCACAGGGTGGAGGAAGGTGTGGGGTGAGGTGGGACATGGGGCTGACTGCAGCAGGCAGGGTGCCAGTCATTGGCACTGGCTTGTGGGCTCATCGCTTTGCTTTGGTTGCATCCATCCCTCCCCAGGGGGCAAATTGGGCTTTTTTAGGTGTTTCCCTTGGAAAATTCAGTATTGCAAGACTTCACCTGCAGACTCTCCTGATTTCTGGAGTCTGTTTTTCTGCTGCATGATGCAGAGGCTCAGTCTGGTTTGGGCAGGAGAAAATTTATCCCTCACTCATTGCCTGACCCCAAAAAAAGCTGTGGAGACCAGCTCATGGGCACCCACATCAACCTGGCTGTGTTGGGGCTCCCAACCCCTCCAGGGAGATTTTTGGAGAGGACAGAGAGGGCTTTGCCATTTGAGCAGGTTTCTTTTCAGATTGACACCCAGCTGCTTTCTGCGAGTGACTCATGTTAGAGTTTTTTGGGGTTTTTATGTTAAATGAGCTAAACAAGTTGTTTGTGGGAGATCTCCTGTGCAGTGGCACGCAGATATGTCGTACCAGGCAGAGAAAAAATTCTGTGCCGATGCCATCATTGGGATTTTTTGGAGTGTTTCAGGTCTGTTTTTAATTTATTAACTAGATAAGAAAGTGCAAATAGTGATAATGACATTCCCCTAATTAAAAGCATGATGCATTCCCCGTTCACAGAATGTCAGGGATTGGAAGGGA